>NW_017113585.1:0-210 GCF_001263275.1 Habropoda laboriosa
GTTTGTTCTCCTCGGTGATCACGTGGAATTAAGAGTATCGGTGGAGATAACAAGATGTAAATGAGAAGAAAATAATTGGAATACAATTCGTAGGTTGTTCGAATTAACACATTTCGAGATGCTTGCATAAATAATTTCTTACACAACAAAGTAGTATGTCGCAGAAAAAATTTGTACGCAACTTGCTACATTTTTAAAGCATATTTTAAG
>NW_017113586.1:0-210 GCF_001263275.1 Habropoda laboriosa
TTACAATCACAACGATAGTGTGTACTTTGGAATCTGATTTACTTTTTAATTCAAAGCTAATACCTCGAACATCCTTTGGAAGAATATTTATAAAATTTACATCAATTTTGTTCTCAAAAGAGCCTCTCGCAGGGCTTCTAGGGAAGGGAATTAGGGAAGATAACTGTAAGAGTTCGTGAACTAGTACCGTTTCGAAAGCGCTGAAATGAA
>NW_017113587.1:0-210 GCF_001263275.1 Habropoda laboriosa
AACTCGTATATTTTTAAGTAATAAGAACAGTTTGAGTGACCGTGAACTAATGGCGCTATATCCAAGGAAAATCCAATTCTGATATAATTTAATTTAAAAAGAAGAAAAAAAAAAACTGAAGCAGTGATCTAATTATGTGTTACAAAATAATCAGTACTTCGAAATGACACGTAATCCTCCGTCCGCAAAGGTTTAAAGGTATCCCAATTT
>NW_017113588.1:0-210 GCF_001263275.1 Habropoda laboriosa
TACATCGTTAAAATTGTATTTTGCGCGAGAATAACGTATATCGCGAGTTTCAGTTGAAATTACGTAAACAATATATGCTGCATTTTACGAAACTTATCTGTACATGTCCGTGTTCGACAATTTCTAAATTCTAAGTCTATAAACTTGATTACAAATGGTATCTTCCTGTTATTTTATTAGATTGGAGTGACGCAGATGGTTTCTTTATTA
>NW_017113589.1:0-210 GCF_001263275.1 Habropoda laboriosa
AAAATTGTAAGAAGTATTGTATACATTTATCTGAAGGAATTATTTATAAAGTCGAAATATTTAATTATCTGTAATTGCCCCCACCATCGTAGTTCGAAATTTCGGCGCCAATATCCAGAATGCATTGATGAATCGTACTCCATTTATAGTACGAGTATCGTACCAGTACATTGCGTGAAAATCGCGAAGAAATACTAACTCCAACCGCGA
>NW_017113590.1:0-210 GCF_001263275.1 Habropoda laboriosa
AATATACACCTATAACGACGGGCTTGGAGATTGTATTTCTTCGCGATTCTCACGCAACGTACCGGTAAGATACTCGCACTCTGAATGGAGTACGACTCTGCTATGCAGTGTGGACATCGGCGCCGAATTTTCGAACCACGATTTGGGGGAAAATACAGATAATTAAATATTTCGGCCTTAAAAATAATTGCTTCAGCTGAATGTATATAA
>NW_017113591.1:0-210 GCF_001263275.1 Habropoda laboriosa
TTCTGTCAAGAGCCTTCTTTTTAGCAGAGTGCAATTTCTGATCTAGCGAAAATTGAGTTGCCGCGAATTTTCAGATCTTCCGTCTTTCTCAAACTATTCTCAAAAATTACACTCCAATTTCCCAATTTAGCGAAAATTGCAGCATTAAAAACTAATGCAAATATTCCTGGTGAAGTATCCTTCCAGATCCTCGATTAACACGCAACGGTG
>NW_017113592.1:0-210 GCF_001263275.1 Habropoda laboriosa
ATGGAATATACACCTATAACGTCGGCTATTCGATAGTAGTTCTTCGCGACTTTCACATTACATGCTGCGGCGATATTCATACTCTAAATGGGGTTTGCTTCTGCTATGCATACTGGACACTGTGGTCGATTTTTCGAACTACGATGTGGCGAAAATACAGATAATCAAATCCTTCCAAGTTAAAAATAATTCATAAAACTAAATGTGTCC
>NW_017113593.1:0-210 GCF_001263275.1 Habropoda laboriosa
ACGCGCTCTCGTGTGCTCCACGCGACGAAGATAATGCGTTCGTCTCGCAGGGGGGAAACTTCTACTGATTGTTCCAACTTTTCGATGGAACATACGATGTTCGTGTGACTTATGACAGGAATAGGTGATTATTCCTGCAATTTCTGCTGGCTTGTTTTGTCAGCCTTCCGGAGATTTATGTGGATAATCCTTTGTGCAGACTGTTAGGGG
>NW_017113594.1:0-210 GCF_001263275.1 Habropoda laboriosa
TTCTGGACGGCGGCGTCGAATTTTCGAACCACGATGTTGTGGGAAAATACAGATATCTATATATTTCGACATTAAAAAAAATTCCAAAAGACTACATGTGACCAACGAAGTCTTACCATTTTTTATACCGCATACAAAGGTGTGCTTTTTTATTCAAAGTTCAAACGGTTCCGTTGTTACTGTTAAACAAATCAAATATACACATATAAC
>NW_017113595.1:0-210 GCF_001263275.1 Habropoda laboriosa
CTCGTGGTCGTGCCGCGACCAATTTGTCGACGTTGCACGTTTCTACGGCAAAAAGCGGAGGGTCTCGACGTGAAAAAACAAGAACTCAAGAGGTGGTTTCTCCTTTCCTGTGTGTTCATTTCCTGTATACGGATGTCAATTTGATAGTATAGAACCCTCCTCTCCGAAAGTTTCGTATCACTTGTCTGACCATACACGTATCGATTCTAC
>NW_017113596.1:0-210 GCF_001263275.1 Habropoda laboriosa
TGTATCTTGAAAACAGCAGTATTTCAGTTTCCACTCGTTAAAACGTTTTACGTGGCGAAACCTGCAAAATAAAGGGAAAACTGTTGTTTGCAGTACTGCAAAACGTGATTGTAGCGATAAAGAATCTGAATTTCAGTTTCTATTCGCTAAAACACGTTTTACGTGGAGAAACATGCAAAATAATGAGAAAACAGGCGTTTGCTGTCCTGC
>NW_017113597.1:0-210 GCF_001263275.1 Habropoda laboriosa
CCTTTAACGCCGCGGAAATTACGTTAATTACGAAGATCGCTTGTCAAAAGCGTTCACGTGCTCTTGATTCCCTTGCTGCAAGCGAGCTACCTTGGGAGAGTGTTGCAAAAGTGTAGGAATAACGGTGTAACTTTGTTTCAATATTTCCTTCGCACGTTTAATCAAATTTGCTAATTTGAATATTTTTATGGAAATTCTTGTAAAGGCGTG
>NW_017113598.1:0-210 GCF_001263275.1 Habropoda laboriosa
ACACTTATAAGAACCACATGCATGGTAACAAAGGACAGATAGTAAATACTACAACAGAAACTATAGGATACGAAAATGTCCCCACGGTGCGTCTTAATTCATCTTCTCGAATAGATTTAACAGATATTAGGCGAATGTTAATGAGTACAACGCGGACGAGAAATAGACCAACAAATATGTAATGAAGATACTGCCTGGAATGAGGCAATA
>NW_017113599.1:0-210 GCF_001263275.1 Habropoda laboriosa
CAATAGAGCACACGGTTGCTCTGTTACAGTTAAACGAAGCGAATATACACCAATAACGTCGGCAAGGCGATAGTAGTTCTTAGCGACATTCACATAACATACTGCGATAATTGTCGTACTCTAAACGGCGAACGGTTCTGCAGTGCTTTCTGGAGGGCGGCGTCGAATATAAGAACTTCGATGGTGTGGGCAAATACAGATAATTAAATA
>NW_017113600.1:0-210 GCF_001263275.1 Habropoda laboriosa
GACATAGCACTTTTAAATGAAACCAAATACACGAAAAAAGATAAACTAAAAATAAAAAACTATACTATTTACAGAAAAGAAAGAGACAACTCAGCTGGAGGGGTGGCTCTGTTAGTCAAAAACGGGGTTGCGTCGTGCGCTTCGAATAAGCGGTATGTTCGAGAGTGGTGGCGCAGGATTGTCGCTGGTTGTTTGCTGGTATGAAGTCGT
>NW_017113601.1:0-210 GCF_001263275.1 Habropoda laboriosa
TTGCAACAGTGTACAATTATCGGGAGCGACTCCCGGCAACAAAGATACAAAAGAAGAATCGCGGTTGCAACTTTGTTGCCGAGAGTCGCTCCCGAAAAGAGCACAATGTTGCAAAACGGCGCGGCGTGCAACAATGTGCAATTTTCTCGACAACAAAGTTGCAAACCCGATAACGCGTTTGCAACAATGTGCAACTTTCGGGAGCGTACC
>NW_017113602.1:0-210 GCF_001263275.1 Habropoda laboriosa
AATGGTCCAAAATTGTTTTCTAAATTCCTATAAAACTTTGAATTCTCCATCACGTCCCCAAAACTCCCCAAAAACAGTCCAAAAACGACTTCCAAATTTCCACCACTTTCATCAATCGTCTAATTTCATCCATAATTTGACCAATGAACACTCCAAAGTCAACCTTAAAACACCCCGAAAAAAATGTTTCAAAATTGATTTCAAAATTTC
>NW_017113603.1:0-210 GCF_001263275.1 Habropoda laboriosa
AGTACAATGTGATCACTATTATTATTATTTTTAGCGTTAATGGATCGATACAAAGTTTTGCATCGTTCCAAAAGATCTTCAAGGGATGATGTGAATTTTCTCTAAATTTTCACTCGTCCTCTTCGATTTCTTTTTTTAATTTAACCTTATCCACTCGAAATGCTAATTTTTCTTGAATGCTCAATCCTTGAATACCAAAAAAGTTACGAA
>NW_017113604.1:0-210 GCF_001263275.1 Habropoda laboriosa
TATAAACGAGACGAGAGCATTTCTGAGAGACGAGAGTTTCGCTTCTTTTTTTATTGTTATTCACTTTTTTATCCGATGTTTAGAATAACATACGTTTGCTTTTTTAACGTACATATAATCATTTGTTTCTCGATCCTGCTATTTGCTGTACAACAATAGAATGCAATTGGCAATGATTAACGACGCACTTTATTCAATGCACGATGGAAT
>NW_017113605.1:0-210 GCF_001263275.1 Habropoda laboriosa
AAATATACGCCATCTACTAATTAATAGTTATAAACCACTGCAATGTCAACCACTGCTTTTACGTCTGCTACTTTATTTATTGCTACTTCTTTATCAACAAAAAATGAAATGAACCGTTATTACACTCGAATATCATATATCAAACAGTGTTTCTTGCTCCCGAGTCCTGCATCAGGTTAGTTTGTTTGTTTTATAACAACGCGCTCGATT
>NW_017113606.1:0-210 GCF_001263275.1 Habropoda laboriosa
AACGAGCCGAGGTTAATAAAAAATAATTTATTTCTCCTACTAAAATATATCAAAACACGATTGCTACTTTTAATTCTGTTACGTTCGTACTTGATGAAAAAAAATATCATTTCGTGTCGAAGAATAACTGTGTTCTAATTAGATACATTCGTAATTTCAAATTAAGTGAAATTTTGTTTTTCAACAAAATGTTCTTCGTCCAAGAGTAAA
>NW_017113607.1:0-210 GCF_001263275.1 Habropoda laboriosa
GCTCGTTATTGAGTGTGAAATCCTCCTCGAGATTTTAATTCGTTTCTCCTGCGACCGTTTTACGAACGGCAGAGTCTTCGTGGTGTAAAATGTGAATTGCACTAATATTTCTATTTTTAAGGAAATATTCTTACGTAGATATTGTGTCGTGAAGAAAATCACTGTTTTTAGGGGAGAATTTAACATATTTTACGATATTTTTAAGGGAGA
>NW_017113608.1:0-210 GCF_001263275.1 Habropoda laboriosa
TTGTGAATTTTTAAGTCATTTTCTTCTTCGATTTCCGTTTAACCCTTTACACTACAGTATTTCATTATTTTCTTCCACCAAGTCGGCAATTACGAACGTAATTTGTCACGAAAAATTTAGGACTACTTCTCGCCGAGAAAATGAAACATCAGAATTGATCACTTACGCGTCAATTTGCAAAATTTAAATTTCACAATTTTTCCAAGTTTT
>NW_017113609.1:0-210 GCF_001263275.1 Habropoda laboriosa
AAATTTGTTCACTTCAATTTTTTAATTTCTTTTTCGCGAATCGAAATACGCGAATAAAGAGCAGCAAATCCACATTCTACTCAATTTTTTAACCAAAAACTCCTTTATTTTAACTTCTCGAATACCGTTTCTACTTGAAACCACAGAAAAACATAAATAAAGAGTAAACGAAAATCGCAATCAACCTCGAAAATTATAATCTAACAAATC
>NW_017113610.1:0-210 GCF_001263275.1 Habropoda laboriosa
AATTAACGAGTTCTTTTCGTCTAGTGTGAGATCGACGTTCTGTAAACTTTTAGATTTACTTTGTTTAAGTGGATCAGAGTGAACGAGAGCTGTTCGAAAATTGGGAAAATTGGAAACTTGACGCGAAAAATTAACGAGTTTCCGTGTCTAGCGCGAGATTAACGCTCGATGAATTCTGTTTCTGATGAATTCAGTATACATTTTTCAGAG
>NW_017113611.1:0-210 GCF_001263275.1 Habropoda laboriosa
TATACTATTGCAAACAGAGAGAGAGAAAGAGAGGGAATGCTAATTACGGATTGTTAGGATGACGGAAAGACGTTTTTCGTTCGTTTACGCATTACGGTTTCATTCACGTTTGTGATTCGGTGAATTTTTGACGAAATTTGGAAGCTTGGATCTTTAAGACACTGTTAAATCACGATTTTTAAACGAATCTTGTGTATACTGTAATTTGAC
>NW_017113612.1:0-210 GCF_001263275.1 Habropoda laboriosa
TCGCCCCAACAAACCCTATAATATTAAGAACAGAATTAAAAAAATTAACTTGACCTCGAAATCTTCCATTACTTTTATTGTCCACAAACAACTTTTATTGTCCAGAACAGTTTTTCGATAGCTTCACTTCCGTCTGAGATATTCCAGCGTGTCCAGTTAGAAAAGACACCCTGTACAAACTTAGCTGTTTATCGCTTAAATTAAATTTCG
>NW_017113613.1:0-210 GCF_001263275.1 Habropoda laboriosa
ACAGGATTCGAGAGACCAACGCGAGAGAATGAGAGAGAGAGGGAGAGACGTGGAATTGCGGCCGGCGAAAAGATTTAATTGCGGGGAAACAGAGTAACTGGAGTGTGCTAAAAGGCTTCCGAAGTGCGCGTAACTACGCTAAACAAGCGCTGCCCGAACGCAGACGCTGCGACACTCGTTTTATTTCCTGTCGTAAACCGACACCGGGTA
>NW_017113614.1:0-210 GCF_001263275.1 Habropoda laboriosa
TGACATACTCGCTCAATTCTTTTCGTTCCAACACAAATTAGGTATCTAAGAAACTACTTTAAAGCAGTCTACATCTCAAAGACTAATTTAATAATTTTGCAACGACTGATTAGTTCACATTAGTAAGATCGAAAAAAAAGTGAATTTTCTTGAATTTTCCACACCAACGTTCAAGTGTCTTAACATTCACATAATCTTCTTCAAACGCTA
>NW_017113615.1:0-210 GCF_001263275.1 Habropoda laboriosa
AACTAATTGGTGAAACATCAATTTTTCTCATAAGCCTCCTGTTCCTATAACTTATGCGGTCTATCTACATCTTGCAAAAGATAGCCGCGTTTTACAATAGTCAGCATGGTGTAGTCGGTAATGATTCAGACTGCTAGTACGGTGCCTTTTTTTTTTTGTCACAGGTTGGAATCCTGTTAGAAGAATTTTTGGATATTGTTTTTTTTATTT
>NW_017113616.1:0-210 GCF_001263275.1 Habropoda laboriosa
CGAACGAAACAGTAGTAGCACTCAGAACACTTATTGTAACCAAACACTTAAAAGTACCGTAACGTTGCACAGCTTCCGTCGATTTTTTACAGGATATTTGTGTTTCTCGTAATATACATACGTACATAGTTGTTAAATTTGTCACGATTCGTTCTAATAGAAAATATATAAAAAATGCTGCAGTTTCGCTTAAAAGACGAAAAGGTGACG
>NW_017113617.1:0-210 GCF_001263275.1 Habropoda laboriosa
ACGAAACAAAGACACCTAATAACGCGAAGATGTGTAGGAGTTCTCCTAGCGCTGGACACTCAAAGATTTTCTTAAATAAATCTCTCTACCTGTGCGCGCGCGACTGAAACGCGTAGGAAACTTATTTTTATTCCTTTCGTCTCCTCTAGGAGATACGCAGAATAACGGCTCCGTAGCGTTTCAATTGTTGCAGATAGAACTAACGTCCGA
>NW_017113618.1:0-210 GCF_001263275.1 Habropoda laboriosa
CAATTTTTTCAAGTGAAAATAGTCAAAACTGTCTGAATTATATATCATTCAGTGCGGTCCCTTTAAAAAAAAGTGTCACTGGCTGACGCGATTCCGCCTATTCTGTTTATTCGAAATGAAAAAATCAAAAGGATTCTTGATTAGTATGACTGTGACTATGGTGTGAACCAGAATGAAAAACAAATAGTGAAAATTTACAAAATGGCGGCA
>NW_017113619.1:0-210 GCF_001263275.1 Habropoda laboriosa
ACGCAACTTCGATATCAGTATTTTCATCTGTGAAAACTATTTCTTACCCCCTTACAATCATCATCGACGGTATGTCAAAACTCCCGTTACCTTAACAAATACTCTTCTAAATGAATTATCAACGAATCCTCCAGTATATTGACAAGTTGATTCAAAACGAGTGCAAAACACTGTAATTCCTTATTTGAACGTTCGTTGGCAATTATAACA
>NW_017113620.1:0-210 GCF_001263275.1 Habropoda laboriosa
GTGACAGTTGCTTTTTGCAACTTTTATATCTGCGCCCATAATGAAAATTTAAACAATACGTTTTGTAGATTTTTGCTAGTTATATGCATGCTGAAAATTTCATCGGCAACAATGAAAGGAAGTTACATTTTCGATTTAAAATGTTAGAGTCCAAGGTTATTATGCATGTTTAAATGCACAATAATGTCTGCTACAACATACAAAAATATA
>NW_017113621.1:0-210 GCF_001263275.1 Habropoda laboriosa
ACAGATTATCCAAAGTTTATAATACGGTCGACACATTTGCTATTTTTTGAAAAATCAAACATTAGTTTTACGATCAGAAGAAACTCCTACCGCTTAATTGGTTTTCAAGCGTTTGGCCTCTTTAACACATGCACGACAATAGACTACTTTAAGACAATAATTAAATGAAGCAACAAAAAAAGATAATACACTTTTACTCATGTTAGATTT
>NW_017113622.1:0-210 GCF_001263275.1 Habropoda laboriosa
GCTTTTTTTCTTAAAAGAGTTTCACGTTAATATGCAAATCACTTGTCAAACGTTTCCGTTAAAGTAAGCTTCTTTACTGTTACGTATTTTACATGTAATTGCGATTTATATGATGTTAAAAATTCTAAATTTCAAGTTTTTTCTTTGAATTTCAATTTTAGCCTAAAATATAAGACTAAAGTATAAAATCTGAGTTTTAACCCTTTCGCG
>NW_017113623.1:0-210 GCF_001263275.1 Habropoda laboriosa
GATTGCTTATCGAGTACAGAGTGACGACAAATCGGATGTGTAGGGTAATTCGTTTGATATATCGCACGGTGACTGATAACAGGCTAGTGAGGAATATTGACGTTTTGGGTCTCGAAGACGGCGAGTGAAGTAAATGATTAGGAAGTCGGTTTATAGGAAGTCATTTCCTTTGGACGCTTTTCACTTCGTTGTGTTTGGTGGTGCCTTTTT
>NW_017113624.1:0-210 GCF_001263275.1 Habropoda laboriosa
ACTGAATACAAAAAAATTTGTCAAAATCTACTGTAACTTGAGAAAACAAGAAAATTAAAAAAAGAAGAAAACAAAATGCACCGATAAATGTTACAAATTTTGTACAAGTCAATCACGAACCAACTGAAACTCTAAGCTACTTCGATGGAACGATACTCGCATCAAGAGATCGTTAATCTTGGAAAATTGCAGTCGTAAAGAAGTTCGGTG
>NW_017113625.1:0-210 GCF_001263275.1 Habropoda laboriosa
TGAAATTTTCTCCCATCTTGTCCACCCTTTGAAACTATCGAAACCTATAAAAACTTTCACGTATCGCCATAGCTACAATATAGACCATAGATTTTATTATAATTGTTCCAACTAAATTTGCGAAGAGAAACGAAAGAAATCACATATTTCTATCCTAAAATCTTGGCATCGACCGCAAGGTTCTTAATCTTCAAGTAATACACATTCCGC
>NW_017113626.1:0-210 GCF_001263275.1 Habropoda laboriosa
ATCAGTCTTTACAGCATTTGTTTTCTTTTTTCATTCGTCAGACAAAGAAAATGATCGAATAACGCCACAATGTCGATTTCAGAAACACGTTTTACGCAAGAAACGCACGGTGGCCAATTTAAACGATTCGCGTGGACAAGTTTATCAAGAGAAGTAATAATGGATTTTTAAGTAGATAGAAGTACATAGTAACGGGATAAAATATTGAAA
>NW_017113627.1:0-210 GCF_001263275.1 Habropoda laboriosa
ATTATGTACAACAGAAGTGGGCACAAAATAAACAATTAATTTAGCTAATATTTCCGATAAGATTTTACTGTATTCACTAACATTCTGAAGGAAACCTGCTAACAAATTTCCAATATGTCTCCAAGCTTACAACACACGAATGTCAATAATAAGCAAGCTTCTTCCCGACAAACATCAAACAAGAGGAAAATTTCTTCCTGGATTGTTGAA
>NW_017113628.1:0-210 GCF_001263275.1 Habropoda laboriosa
TAGTGTACCACGGGATAATTAAATTTAACCTCGTTCCTTTTTTTTTTTTCTTCTTTTTCTCCCGTGTCCGTGTTCGTACATTTTTTCGTGTTCTTTTTTCTTCCTTTTTGCGTCTTTCGTTGCTTTAGAAATAATGTCACGTGTCGATGTTGGCCAGGCACTTTTGCGCCGATAAGTTCGCCAGAATTTCAATAATTTCGGACGCGTGCT
>NW_017113629.1:0-210 GCF_001263275.1 Habropoda laboriosa
TGACAAATCTTAAAATAATTAAGTAAATAAATCACCGATATTTATTATCTCACTCACAAATCTAAAAATAATTAATAAACCGCTGGTATTCATCATTTCTCTGACAGATCTTGAAATAACAGCGAAAGTGACGAACCGAATTTCTCACTGTCCAATTTTGTCGCCCAAAATTCTCTCATTTTTTCCCGTTTTTCCTTCTGATTTCTCGAT
>NW_017113630.1:0-211 GCF_001263275.1 Habropoda laboriosa
TGCAAGATCGACCGGTAAACACGATGAAAATGATAACAAAGTCCGTTTCTATGTCGTGATAGGTAATTCGAGGAAGCAGCGACGAGAGATTTCGGTTTCACGAGAGAAGGACGTGAAAATTCCCCCAGGGGGCCTGTTGGAAAAGTGGAAAAAAAAAGAAAAAAGAACACAGCGGTGTCGAGGAGAGAAATGTCAGTCCGCATGGTGAAAT
>NW_017113631.1:0-211 GCF_001263275.1 Habropoda laboriosa
TTTCGTCGCCATATGTGCGCCCATGACTCTGTGAATTCAAACGGAAGCTTAGAAGAAAGTCGACAGAGATAAAAAGATAGAGAAAGTGAGAGTTAGGTCTCGAAAGTGAAACTTGTACACATCCCGATAAAAACGAGCTTATGGCAACGACGAGGAGAAGGCAAATATTTGCGATTGTTCGGGGGAATTAATAATAAATTAATAAGCAGGC
>NW_017113632.1:0-211 GCF_001263275.1 Habropoda laboriosa
GTGGTTTGTTTGTAATAAAACTAAGTCTAAAACAAGAAATATTGAGAGGCGTGAACGTACTTTTCGCGATGTGAGTGCAAGGGTATGAAACCGCTTAACCCCTTATGAGTGAGTTTTTTAGCTATTTAACCCTGTTTTCATCTAAATGAAGTAAATTAAAAAAATTGGTTAAAAAATCAGTGGAGCCAGAATTTTATTACATGAAGCAGAC
>NW_017113633.1:0-211 GCF_001263275.1 Habropoda laboriosa
GTTCACTCCCAATAGAAGTGCTTTAAATCAATAGTAGACGTCTAGATTTCTGAAGAAAAATAACAAATCACAACACAACATACTGTTAGGATGGTGACACTTATAGAATTAGTCACTATCCTGACGCACTAGGAGGATCCTTCGGCCGTTCGAAGCTCGAACGGCTTCTTCATCGATAGGGTCAAACTCCAGGGAAAACGAAGGCCTAAAA
>NW_017113634.1:0-211 GCF_001263275.1 Habropoda laboriosa
AAGTCTCTGTCCTCAAGGTTTCCACACTTTTTCCAAGACAAACTTTCCACAAACATTTTTCCGCAACTTGTCCTTTCACGCGGTAAAAAGAGTTAAGGTTCTGACACGAATCAGAGGGACGTGGCTCTAACAACTTAATCCCAGAATACTTCCTGTCGTTCTCTCCTTTTTCTGTCAGAAAACAATCGATGCGTCAAGTCTTGAATGTTCT
>NW_017113635.1:0-211 GCF_001263275.1 Habropoda laboriosa
GGATCTGTCGCTGATTACAGAGGATTCTGGTCTTCTTTGGTGTCAAATAGGTATTGATTGCATTGGTTAAGTAATGGAAGTAACGATTGTGATATTTTCTTCTTCTTTGGACGAAAATTCGTGGAAGATAACTTCTGTGATTAGGTTCTTACTGATAATTCCGACTCTTTTTTTCGCTCAAATAGGAATTAATTGCATTGGATAAGCAATG
>NW_017113636.1:0-210 GCF_001263275.1 Habropoda laboriosa
GCGCCGATGTCCAGAATGCATAGCAGAATCATACTCCATTTAGGGTACGAGTATCGTACCGGTCCGTTACGTGAAAATCGCAAAGAAATACCATCTCTAATCGTGCCGTTATATGGGTATATTCGCTTCGTTTAACAGTAACACGGAAACCGTTTGAGCTATTGAAAAAACGAACCACACTTTTGTATACGGTACCAAAAGAAGGTAAGG
>NW_017113637.1:0-211 GCF_001263275.1 Habropoda laboriosa
CGTATTTTTCAAGATTTCAAGAACATTGTCATTTTTTGCAAATCAGTTGAACCATATTCCAAGGGCTCCCAATTAAAGGACACACCCTGTATGCCAACAATAGTGCATCCTAAAAAACAGTCTACCTCTGTAACGCAAAATAAAAAAGAAGAAATACAGATACGCCGTGGGTGAGTGTGAATCGCTGAAGAGTGGCGAGAAATGGTGAAAA
>NW_017113638.1:0-211 GCF_001263275.1 Habropoda laboriosa
GCCTGCCTGCGATCTGAACTGGCTGAAAGACTAATTCCAAATGAAAAGGTCTATACCTACCATAGTCGATGAAATTTGACTACTTTTGTCTCCTTATGTGCTTTAAAGAAACGTCTCGGTACCGTGATAGTCGAACACGACGTCGATGATATCGTCAACACGCGTTGAAGCGCGTTCGCAGTAGGAGTCACGCGTTAACGTTGAATTCCAA
>NW_017113639.1:0-211 GCF_001263275.1 Habropoda laboriosa
AGTCACTGATGACCACGATCAGTAGTCAAAGGGTTAAAATAATGCAGCGCTACAAAAAAAAAAAAGAAAGAAAGTAATGCGATTGTTTAAATAAAAATTGTTCAATTTTGTTTCGTTAACTGGAACGTAAAGTGTAGGAAACTATTACGAAGTTCATTACGATATACCATAAGTATTATCTTCTATGTTCCTAAGAAAAAGGTGTACTTTA
>NW_017113640.1:0-210 GCF_001263275.1 Habropoda laboriosa
TAGCCGACGATATAGGTGTATATACGCTTCGTTTAACAGTAACAAGGGAGCCGTGTGAGATATGGAAGAAACGAGCACACATTTATATTCGAGGCGAAAAAATTCTAAGATTTCGTTGGATACATTTAGCTGAAGGGACTATTTTCAAAGTCGAAATATTTAGTTATCTGTATTTTCTCCCACATCGTAGACCGAAAATTCGACTCCGAT
>NW_017113641.1:0-211 GCF_001263275.1 Habropoda laboriosa
TTTGAAATTTCTTGTATTTTAGGATTCCTTAGAAACTTCTTTCTGCGAATCGTGAGAATTTTGTGAGATATTAATTAATGTTGAATTTTGGTTTTGAAAAGGATTAGAGGAACGCACATAATTTTCCAAAATATTTGAAATTTCTTATATTTTAGGATTCCTTAGAAATTTATTTCTGCGAATCGTGAGAATTTTGAGAGATGTTAATTAA
>NW_017113642.1:0-211 GCF_001263275.1 Habropoda laboriosa
AATATTAGGAACGCGACCGCGCTGGTTGTATTAATTTCATTTTAATATAACAACCTTCAGTTCTAAATAGAACGGAAGAAAGCAAGAAAGATTCACCTCGACGGTAGAGGGTTAAAATACAGAGAAAACAGCGTAGAATTCGCGTGCGACTATTGCGTCCGATGTTGATAATAAACGGTAACGCGAGCGTTGATATCACGAGCGTATTCTC
>NW_017113643.1:0-211 GCF_001263275.1 Habropoda laboriosa
TAGCAGATTCAATATTAATATAAATTGGCAGGTGATTCCAAACTTTCGACCGGTAGTGTATATAATAGCAGATGCATCAACCCTTTGAACTCTTTTGTCGAGTGTGACTCGACATCAACTTTATTCACAAGTACTTCTATGTAGAGTTACACTCGGCATTTTTAAATTGCTAGTTTAATATACTTTTTTCTTAGAGACGAAAGGAAAATTT
>NW_017113644.1:0-210 GCF_001263275.1 Habropoda laboriosa
CGAAAATTCGACGCCGACGTCCAGAATGCACGGCAGAATCGTACTCCCTTTAGAGTACGAGTAGCGTACCGGTACGTAACGTGAAAATCGCGAAGTAATGCTATCTCCATGCCCGACGATATCTGTGTATATTCGCTTCGTTTAACAGTAACACGAGAACCGTGTGAGCTATTGAAGAAACAAACCACAACTTTGTATTCGGTACCAAAA
>NW_017113645.1:0-211 GCF_001263275.1 Habropoda laboriosa
GAATGTATTATGCAGGCAATGTGGTATCGAATGCTAATGTCCAATTAATCGCGAGAAAAGTAAAAAAAAAATAAGTCAGAAGAAAATAAAGGAATTTGCTACAAAAATTTATCGAAAATCAAGTATTCTCTAAAGAATTGATTAAAAAATAAACTTTCCATAATGTTCGTTAAAATGAGGGCGTGGAACGTGATATTGAACGTTATTGTTC
>NW_017113646.1:0-211 GCF_001263275.1 Habropoda laboriosa
AAGACTGCAATCTCTTCAGTCAGACTTATTAACCCCTTAACGTATGACAACGTCTCAGACTCGTGGCAGAGATTCTGGTGAAGATGTGAGAAAAATAATTATATTAGTGAGAAAAATTCATTGTGATCCTAACTTTCGTTTGAATTTGCAAGACCAAGGATTGCTAAATGTAATTAATCCGTGACAGATTAGCTTTTCTTACCTGATACGG
>NW_017113647.1:0-210 GCF_001263275.1 Habropoda laboriosa
ATTTCGTCGTTAGAAATAATTCCTTCAGCTAAATGTATCCATTGAAATCTTACCTTTTTTTGGAACCGAATACAAAGGTGTGGTCTGTTTATTCATTACCTCAAACGGTACCCGTGTACCTGTTACACGAAGCGAAAATACACATACAACGTCGCGCTTGGAGATATTATTTCTTCGCAATTTTCACGTAACATACCAGTACGATAATCG
>NW_017113648.1:0-211 GCF_001263275.1 Habropoda laboriosa
TTCGTTTTGAAGGTATATACTGCTTGAAGAAACATCGTCCTTTGAAAAGCAGCAAGCTTTCGTGGATGCATAAATACTTATACGGGTAAAATACTCGTGCAAAAGAATTTCGCAGTCTGTCGATGATGCTCCGAATTTTTATTAGCACATCTTGATTTGTTGTCTCATTGTTGTCGTGAAAGTGCAGCATTTGTAATAGAGATTTATATCT
>NW_017113649.1:0-211 GCF_001263275.1 Habropoda laboriosa
ACACCGCAAATGCGTAAAGAATGAGCTGCTTTTGGTGATTCAACCCTCTTTCTCTTCTCATTCTTTCTTTATCTCTTCTCTCTCCTCTCGTTCTTTCTTTCTCTCTTCTCTCTCTCCTCTCGTTCTTTCTTTCTCTCTTCTCTCTCTCCTCTCGTTCTTTCTTTCTCTCTTTTTCTCTCCTCCTTCTCTCACTCTCTCGTCAGGAAAAAAC
>NW_017113650.1:0-211 GCF_001263275.1 Habropoda laboriosa
TCTCTATTTCGGTAAAAATTGGGTTCTCGAGAAAAGAGATCATCCTCCCCTACCCTTCCTTAGAAACGTATTTTTCGAGCCAAAAGTTAATATCACGGGAAAATTGGAGTCTGTTGTACGGTACGTTTCCTTTTTTCCTGTACACTCTTGTAAATTCTAAGTTTCTGAAATTAGAGATCATGGGTTTGAACGTGTACTGGGGAATTAGAAA
>NW_017113651.1:0-211 GCF_001263275.1 Habropoda laboriosa
ATTATAAAATTCGGCACAGATTTATAGAATGACCTGATATATTCGAGGAAAGTATCACTTTGATATGATTTGGTGAAGAAAAAGAAAAGTAGAAAAATGGACGCAGTGACCTGATTATGGTGTTGTAGAAGTAATCAGTATCTCGATGTCGTTGGTAACTATCGAGCACACCTGATCGAGCAACCTGCGCGCTAGCAAGTATCACGATCGT
>NW_017113652.1:0-211 GCF_001263275.1 Habropoda laboriosa
CTCTTTGACAATTTTTCGTACACGCGATGAAATGCAAAATAATCTCAAGAGAGATTAAAATTGATCGAAATAAAAAAAAAAATAATTCTAACATTCTAACGTAATATTCTACTTAAACAAGTACGGGAGAAGATTTCAAGTACTGAGAAATTAGTAGAATCGATGCCTAAACGCTTACAAACTGTCGTCGATGCAAAAATAAGAATTGTAA
>NW_017113653.1:0-210 GCF_001263275.1 Habropoda laboriosa
CACGATTTACGTGGCGAAACATACAAAATAAAGAGAAAACATTCGTTTGCAGCACTGCAAAACGCGGTTTGTCAAGAAAAAGAGCAGTATTTCTGTTTAAATTCACTAAAACACGATTTACGTGGCGAAACATACAAAATAAAGAGGAAACATTCGTTTGCAGTACAGCAAAACGCGGGTTGTCGCGCGAAAACAGCAGTATTTCAGTTT
>NW_017113654.1:0-211 GCF_001263275.1 Habropoda laboriosa
TTACGACTTCACTCTATCGCTTCCACCAACTATACATTTACGGGATTCGAAGAGTGTATCGTATCAGTTGTCAAGAAGCAGCTAAGAATTGTTGATTTTACAACAAAACGACGTTCCTTACCAAAATATCTGCTTAATTCAACAAGCATAAAAATCCCTAAGTACACTAAACGCTGGAATAAAATGCAGGAAGCACTGGTCCGCTAACGAA
>NW_017113655.1:0-211 GCF_001263275.1 Habropoda laboriosa
TGTGAAACTTCCTTTCAATTTTTCTTGCATTTAAAACCATTTAAATTACGTCTACAAATTTTCTCATTAGACGGCCCAGCCTGTACTTGCATCGAAATTCATTCGAAAATTATTCTTCCATTGGCCACATCTTGGGATTCGTATTAATAATGCGCAACGTCCAATATCATTTTCCCATTTTTCTCCGGCCGTATCCAAAGCACAGCTTGGC
>NW_017113656.1:0-211 GCF_001263275.1 Habropoda laboriosa
TCAACTTTCATAGAACACTGCTCGTGAAAAAAAATTCCAACACAATGGGATAATTAAAATTTGCTCATTTTTCCTCAGAGTAGCCCGAGAAACATAAGTGATTTCCAGATTTGTGCAAACTTAACTTCTAGGCATTGCAACTTTTTTGGCGAACAGTGTATATTATCCTTAAAAACTGAATTTCTACTGATTAACCCTTTCGTGACCAATT
>NW_017113657.1:0-211 GCF_001263275.1 Habropoda laboriosa
AATTTTAGTGTCTACACCCAGTAAGTTACTAAATTACTCGCCACTGAACGAGCCTTAACTCTTCGACAGTCTAATAAAATTATGAATTATGGAAAAAAGAATTTATATTTTACACGTATCTTTTTAATAATTACGTCGAGCATGACACACCCTACGTCATAGTTATGACAATAATATCTCGTCTCTTTTTAACTTTCTTCCTAGGAGTCTC
>NW_017113658.1:0-211 GCF_001263275.1 Habropoda laboriosa
AAATTAAGAACAGCTCCGAACAAAAAATTTAATGCGTACGATGAGCGATGGATAGTTAGAAAACTCAAAGAAAATCCAAAGCTTAGTGCACCTAAATTGTCAAGCGAGATGGAAAAATATTTGCAAAAATCTGTTAATCCGGACACTGTAAGAAGAGTCCTAAGAAAGAATGATTTTCATGGACGTACAGCAAGAAATAAGCCATTTGTCA
>NW_017113659.1:0-211 GCF_001263275.1 Habropoda laboriosa
AAAATCGTTTAAAAATAGAATAGAAATTTTATTTAGGCATCGATACTTTCTTGATCCGTACACTCCACGTGAGCCCAACCATTGCAACTATGAAAAATAACTTTTGCCGTACGGAAGACCAGAGTAAACGTCTTAGAACTCCGGTAATACCGAAGAAAAAAGAACGTCGCCGGAATGCTTTGCTCAGGGCTATAATATTTATTTGTTTTTC
>NW_017113660.1:0-211 GCF_001263275.1 Habropoda laboriosa
CTTGAAAAATGTAGAATCGCGAATTGCAAAAAATTTTACAACCAACCTCCACCTCCTCTCCTCTCCTCCTCCTCCTTCTCTCCTCCTCTCCTCCTCTCCTCCTTCTCTCCTCCTCTCCTCTTCCTCCTCCTCTCCTCGTCTCCTCTTCCTCCTCCTCTCCTTCTCTCCTCCTCCTCCTTCTCTCCTCTCCTCATCCTCCTCCTCTCCTCAT
>NW_017113661.1:0-211 GCF_001263275.1 Habropoda laboriosa
AGTATAATAAAGCCCTTGTGAAAATGTTTCTAATCGAGTCTTTTAATTTGTTTAAAAAAAAAATGCCAAAGTTAGGTATAATCCTCAGGTCTTAGAAGTGATTTAACCCTTTAATAAGACGTCCACGCATAATGTAATTGTATATTTTTATTCACTTCTGAGATGAACGAAGGATTAAAACTATGCGATATCGAATGAAGAAAGAAAAATG
>NW_017113662.1:0-211 GCF_001263275.1 Habropoda laboriosa
GCCCACAATTCGACGACACACGTTTCCCTTGGCGAAAGGGTTACCTCCGAAACGCCTCTATCAGAACAGTATACATACACGGCAGAAGGAAGCTATCGATTCCCCATGCTGGACATTAAATCTCCAAGGAAGCGACGATCAAAACACAGAACATGAGGAAGGGGGCGGAGAAGGGGAAAGGACAAGCTGGTCTGCCCCTCCTGAAGGAAAT
>NW_017113663.1:0-211 GCF_001263275.1 Habropoda laboriosa
AATATCAAATATATATAGGAACCGACGGAAAAATTTTGAGGGACTCAGTGGGAATCGAACCCGGGACCTTCGGCTTAGCAAGCTGAGATTTTGCGCACTACGCCAACAACTCCTTCTCTATTCCCCCTTGTCGGTTTCCTATTTGGGAATGGAGGTCCCGATACTACATATGTATATACATTTATACACAATTCCTTCTTGAAATCCGTGT
>NW_017113664.1:0-211 GCF_001263275.1 Habropoda laboriosa
CGAACAATTCGATTAGATCGGTACAAACAGAAGCATACATGCAGAAAATAAAGTCGAAAAGTTGCAAATGGTAATACTTGCTGTGCATCGAACATTCATTGCTTTTGGAAAGTTCCTAATGGGTCATCTTGTCCCGGCCGGTAGTTCTAGTGTTAATTCATCTACGAATACACATGAAAGATTCCACGAAAAACAAACCAACAATCAATTC
>NW_017113665.1:0-211 GCF_001263275.1 Habropoda laboriosa
TCCTACCGTGTCGCTTCTTATTAGACGATGCGTGACAGACGCGCGTAAAGATGCATCTGCTGGTATAAAAAAGATGAAAACCATATCTAGACTATAGGGTTCCTGGTTCGTCTTCGTAAGGATGAAAATAGATTTTTTTTCGAGGCACCATACCTCCCTTTTACGACGCCATCGCGCATTTTGGAACTGACGGATGGAGCCACTGGGATTT
>NW_017113666.1:0-210 GCF_001263275.1 Habropoda laboriosa
AAACAAACCACAACTGTGTATTCGGTACCAAAACAAGAGACGATATCGATGGCAACATTTAGCCATTGGAAATATTTCTAACGACGAAATATTTTATTATTTGTATTTTCCACCACATCGCAGGTCGAAAATGCGACGCCGGCGTACCGAATGCCTAGCATAACCGTGCGGCATTTAGAGGACGTGAATCGTCCCAGTATGATATGGGAA
>NW_017113667.1:0-211 GCF_001263275.1 Habropoda laboriosa
GGCATTCCTAACAGTTGCCATACGTGGCCCAAATTGGGGTGGCTGAGCGCACGCCTAAGTTGGGCATTCCTAACAGTTGCCATACGTGGCCCCAATTGGGGTAGCTGAGCGCACGCCTAAATTGGGCATTCCTAACAGTTGCCATACCTGGCCCAAATTGGGGTGGCCGAGCGCACGCTTAGGTTGGGCATTCCTAACAGTTGCCATACGT
>NW_017113668.1:0-211 GCF_001263275.1 Habropoda laboriosa
ATCGCAAAATTCTTAATTTCCAAGTGAACTTCTTTGTCCTTTATCTCTGAATTTCTCTTAGCTCCACTTGCCTAAGGGTTGAGTAAATACTTTCACCGAAAACTGAACGGAAGGACGTAAAATTGTATATTTTCCTTCGATACGATACTCTCGGAGGCAATTTCCTCCGCACGAAAATATCTCGCGATCTTTTAAATTCCTCTTTCGACAA
>NW_017113669.1:0-211 GCF_001263275.1 Habropoda laboriosa
AGAGAGAGAGAGAGAATAAGATAGTTTTATAAAACGTAGGTTATTGCAAACCAAGTCAAATTCATGGCTGTAAGGCTGCATAAATAAATATATCCCCCCCTTCGACACCGTTTAAATTTCATCTGAAACATTTTCCGCTATGAGTTAGGGACTTTTTAGGGCACGCCAATTTATGTTCCATTAATGATTCTAATTAAATTACATTAAACTA
>NW_017113670.1:0-211 GCF_001263275.1 Habropoda laboriosa
TCTTTACAACTTACATCCTCTTCGTCGCTCGACACCGCTTGGACGCGAGAAGCTGTCGATAGCAGGAGTATCATTACCAGTTTTCAGAGAAGTACATATGTGCTTTTTTTTTTAATTATGAGACAGGATTAACGATAATTTGCTTGATCAGAGATGAACTGTGTTTAACCGGGGCGGAATCACCATTACTAACTACACTGACCGAAAAAAG
>NW_017113671.1:0-211 GCF_001263275.1 Habropoda laboriosa
CAACATACAAGTTTGTATCAGTAAAGGAAAGATATGAATGATTACATGAATTAGTATATTGATGCTATTTTACTTAAAAATAAGATGTCTTATTTTTTTTTTCTGTCCTTTTTATATCCTTAAAACTAAGCAAATATTAGAAGAACGACAATGTGTGGCCTCACCTGTTTACTCTATTTTGAATATAAAATTGGAAGCATTGTAGACATAG
>NW_017113672.1:0-211 GCF_001263275.1 Habropoda laboriosa
CCTGACCGGACTCCCACCACTGCCTCCCATGGACTCCCCCGTCCCGCCGCACCCGACCTGACCCTGCTCCGACTACTCCTTCCCTGAACTAACCCGTATCTCTGGTGCTAGTTCCCCCACCAGGTCGGGACCACCTCCACCGACTCCGCTCCCCACTCTCGTCATTTTGAACTTAGTCTGGATACTCTCCGATCAGTCCTTCCTTGAACTG
>NW_017113673.1:0-211 GCF_001263275.1 Habropoda laboriosa
ACCGTTTGTATAGAATATTTGTATAACGCATATGTAGAAGTAAACTAATAATTGCACATGTAAATACTATTTATTTATGGCCTTTTCCCGAAAAATATTATACTGCTATCGTATCACGATAAGGAAATATGTTTTTCCATTTAATATGGACTAAAATTAGCTAATAATCGAAATAATAGGGAATCACGAATTTATAGATAACAGAAGTATT
>NW_017113674.1:0-211 GCF_001263275.1 Habropoda laboriosa
TGTGTACATCCTTCTAGCGATAGGGTTAACCCATTAGATATGCGTTAAAACTTGATAATTACTATTCAAAAATTGTCCCCTCGTTCTATGTCCAACCTTATTTTTGCAATATTCCAAACTACCTTTTATGTTTCAATTCATCTAAATTTCTCGCATAAAAAAAATTCATCACGACAATATATTTCACCATTTTTGATTACTCGTCGTTCGA
>NW_017113675.1:0-211 GCF_001263275.1 Habropoda laboriosa
TCTTTATAAGTGAAAAGTGTCTGGGATACACCTTTTCTTTGTTCACCCGGGATCAAGAGAAGACTATTAGGAACGAGATTCCTGCTTTTTTCTAAAAAATTCGATCTTTATTTCTTTTTCAAATTCAAATATTCTCCACTGTTTCCAATGTACCGCGTGTGTCGGCTAAATGACAGAGCCAAAAAGCGGAGCCAGATATGACGGAAAAAAA
>NW_017113676.1:0-211 GCF_001263275.1 Habropoda laboriosa
AATTTTAAAGTTCTAAAAGTCTCAATATTACAAGAGTTGCAAGATTTCAGGAGTCTCAAAGTCTCAGAAATCCCAATGTTCGAAAAGTCCCAAAGTTCCAGTCATTCCAATGCCCCAAAGAGTCCTATAGCTTTCAGTA
This sequence comes from Habropoda laboriosa, assembly GCF_001263275.1. Taxonomy (NCBI): domain Eukaryota; kingdom Metazoa; phylum Arthropoda; class Insecta; order Hymenoptera; family Apidae; genus Habropoda; species Habropoda laboriosa. The sequence goes on from NW_017113676.1 coordinate 140, forward strand.
TTCCCTTGGACCAAGTCGATCCCTGGGCCAAAGCAACCCCTAGACTCTGCCTTCCTTAGGTCAGATCGATCC
>NW_017113677.1:0-211 GCF_001263275.1 Habropoda laboriosa
TAGGACACCTGTTATGTTCGTACAGAAAGCATTACATGATTTAAATTACATTTGTTCGCCAAAATTCCTATCGTACTTCGGTAAAAATATGCAGGGTGTTCACGCTGTTAGTTTCTACTGTCGTTCTCGTAAATGCTAGAGACTTGTAAGACAAACAGAAGAAGACTTTTTTTAAAAGCAATGCGATAATTTTAATAGATTTTTAAAATTT
>NW_017113678.1:0-211 GCF_001263275.1 Habropoda laboriosa
GTGAAGAACTACTATCGGCTAGGCGACGTTATATGTGTATATTCGATTCGTTCAACGGTAACAGCAGCACCGTTTGAGGTTTGAATAACAACGCAACCTTTGCATTCGGTATCAAAAAATGATAATATTTCGTTGTATACAATTAGCAGAGGGAATTCAAATTAAAGTCGAAATAGTTAACTATCTGTATGTTCCCTCACATCGTAGTTTC
>NW_017113679.1:0-211 GCF_001263275.1 Habropoda laboriosa
CCAACAAATTTGGATTTCCTAGGGTTAATCCTGAACCTAGCCTAACTTAACGGTGAAAACGAACCTAACCCGTAGAAATGTTGAAAATAAAAGGTTCCAGTGTCTAAAAGAAAAATAACCGAAGATGAGCGTAAATTTTCTTCAGGATCGTCGGGAAAAATTGCAGTTGAGTTAGGTCCAGGTTGTAAGGGGCAAGTAACTCGAAGAAATT
>NW_017113680.1:0-211 GCF_001263275.1 Habropoda laboriosa
TCTAATAACAATTAATGTACAAGAATATATGTACAGATTGATTCTAACAACTACACATCAGGCTTCAGTTCTGTGTCAAGTGAAGTTGGAGAAAAATTGTAGAGGAAAATTTTGCACTGTTTAACAAGCTTATGGCACAATTTTTTCCGCAAGTGTATCGCGACCTGTGTATGACAGAAGAAGTATGTCTGACTGTGCAATGCAGTAGCTA
>NW_017113681.1:0-211 GCF_001263275.1 Habropoda laboriosa
GGGGAACTCGAGCGTGAACAGATCGTTTCGGTCTGCGTTGAATACGCTTCTGCGAATGATACAAAGGCGCCACGACCTCGAATCTTTCATGGGTTTGCGGCCTCCGGTTGCTGAGTACCTGGCGGTGTTAGGCGCCTCGCTGTTGCTCCGTGTTAAATTCTAAACAGGGTATTACCGTAGATATCGAGAGTAGGCACGTACGTAATTACAC
>NW_017113682.1:0-211 GCF_001263275.1 Habropoda laboriosa
GTGGTCATGTCACGATGCAACGAGCACGTCTACGCGTACACCTGCTCTTTCCTCTTCGTTGAGAGAGCGTGTGTACCTGGAATGTTTCTGTAGAGGGTATTATGCGATTTTACCTTTAACCGTGGAGTTACACCACTTGGGTGATATGTGTTTGTTAATAGCAACCGTGTGGGCACTTTAGGTATCTTACCGTAGCCGGCTGTGAAATAAA
>NW_017113683.1:0-211 GCF_001263275.1 Habropoda laboriosa
AAACGGGATTTTCCATTTTGTACCGGTGAAGAACGGAGAAAAGACAGGGGAAATGAATAGAAACTGTAGCTGATGCCTCCTTCAAATTTCCCTCTTTCTCTATATACACGCACACATTTCTAAAAGGACACTCAAATTCTTCCAAAACAATTCACACCGTAGATAACAAATATTCGTTACATCACGGATTCGATAATAAGATAAAACTGTA
>NW_017113684.1:0-211 GCF_001263275.1 Habropoda laboriosa
CTCAATTTAATCCTGCAGCTCGTTTTGCACGTTTTCGCGACGATTCCCTTCCGCGTTCGTGCCGCCGCTCCAACGCGTTTCTCATCCAGCGAGGAAGGAGCAATTATAGAAACTAGCTCGCTGGAAAAATGAATTTCCCCGGCTTAGTCGGCGTCGACATACGCGTGAATCCACGCATTGTGCACTCGGTGTTCCTTTTGAATATATCGAT
>NW_017113685.1:0-210 GCF_001263275.1 Habropoda laboriosa
TGTTAAACGAAGCGAATATACACAAACAACGTCGCACATGGTTATAGTAGTTCTTCGCGACCTCCGCATACCATACTGCGGCAATTGTCGTACTTTAAATGGCGAACGATTCTGCTATGCATTCTGGGCACCGGCGTCAAATTTTCAAACTACGATGTGGGAGGAAAATACAGATAATTAAATATTTCGACGTTAAAAATAATTCCTGAA
>NW_017113686.1:0-211 GCF_001263275.1 Habropoda laboriosa
TTTAAATTTCAAGTTGAAATTTTCTTTGTAGACTGCAAACAGTAGCGTTTAAATTTCAAATTTCGAATACTAAACAGTCTTCTAAACACTTTTTCAACAAAAGTGAATCAAAATATTTCACTTTTTGAATAAAAGTGAATCAAAATTGAAATTCACGTTTATTCAATGTACATGTGAAACTAAATCAATAGAATTCAAAATCTTTGGTGTA
>NW_017113687.1:0-211 GCF_001263275.1 Habropoda laboriosa
TATCTCCTCCCGACAACCTCGATCGACTATCTGTATCAAGAGTTAGGTACAATCTTGCACAGATATAACACAACTATCAATATTGATTTCTCGACGAAAATCATCGCGCAACGCTCCCTTATCGCGATTCTCGCGTTACAATAACACGCGTGCAATACGTTTCCACGTTATTTACGTATCTTCAGTTACGCCACGAAGCAGCTTCACAGGA
>NW_017113688.1:0-211 GCF_001263275.1 Habropoda laboriosa
TTAATAATATTTAAGAGTGTTTTAATTGAATATTTAGCACAGCAGGGATAATATACTAGTAAGATGGTAAATTGTTTAAATTGACGGATAGAGTAAACAGCGAATAACAAATATTTAGAAGTGTTCTGAATTTAATATTTGGTATATAGGAAGAGATGGAAATATTCCTTGAGGTGGTGAATTATTTAAATTTGTGCATAGAGTACACAGT
>NW_017113689.1:0-211 GCF_001263275.1 Habropoda laboriosa
AATCCCCAGCTCCTTATACAGAGCATGCAATTTAGCAAATTTACCATGGACCTTTTGTTTCTGATCGCGGCATATACGCGCGAATCCCTCAATTTTCGGGATAACGAGATTGTAACCGGGTCTCGCAGTAACGAGATCAGTTGAACTGTTGTATATCAAAAAGGATACCTTTCTTATTCCGTTGTTATGGTGTCTGTTCTAACGAGGGAAT
>NW_017113690.1:0-211 GCF_001263275.1 Habropoda laboriosa
ATTATTTTTCAATAACAAAAATTTGTAATGGTCCTTCAAGGACAAGTAAATACATAGGAATAAGGCTCGTGTTAATAACCGTTACCGTACTTCTCTAATAAATTAGCAAAGAAGGCCTAAAAAAACGGCCGTCGCGCTAGAAGACCCTCTTAATTCATCAAAGACCAAATTTCCAAAAATTCACACCAATCCAACCAACAAGCACGAACGA
>NW_017113691.1:0-211 GCF_001263275.1 Habropoda laboriosa
GTTTGTAAATTTCTTCTAATTTTCTGGAGGTTCTTTTTATTCCTCACTTTAGATGCTCCTTTTCTCCTCTTCTCAAATTCTTCCTCAGTATGATCGAAATGAAGCTTCTGAAGATAGGCTGTGACAATGTGTGACTTATTGGGTGTATTGTACGTTTCAGTTTATTTATTTATCACTGTACTGCGTTATACAGTATTACTAGGTAATCTAA
>NW_017113692.1:0-211 GCF_001263275.1 Habropoda laboriosa
CGTGCCTTGACGCTTCTCTCTTGCCTCCGGGAAACCCTGGCACAGGTTGGGGCTTTCCTCAGAGCAAGGTCCTTATCTGACCCAGCCCTTAGCGCGTGGGGGTGTCAAGACGTTGGGACTGGGTTTCTCCGCAGACCTCAGTCTGCGGGTCATAAGCCAGCGCGAGTCCCAACACTCGCTCGACCATACTCTTACAACATGAAAAGGTACT
>NW_017113693.1:0-211 GCF_001263275.1 Habropoda laboriosa
GGTTATATGGAGACTGGACTTTCTGTTCCAAAGTTCTGCTCTGTTTGAGATTAATTTTAGAATTAATTTGCAATTATCTGAAACACTACAAATTCTTAAATTTCGTACGTTTGCAAAAAGCAAGTATTTCAACCTCATTGATGATTGTCTCCACCCTCCGAACTCAGAAATCATCACCCAAACAGAATACACGTAAGAAATTTTTCCAAAA
>NW_017113694.1:0-211 GCF_001263275.1 Habropoda laboriosa
GAAGCAGTGAATTTTTATCAACGAATCTTCCCATATTTCCTACCTTTCAACATTAACAGTAATATACAGTGTGTGACACGCGTAACGTGATCAGCGTTGTTACTTTCAATCGCAATTCTTTAAATCAAACGTGATTTCTCTTAATGTACAACAAATTAAGGAACTGTATAGTCGTACGTAAAAGAAATGGAAAGTAATCTTCAAAATTTGG
>NW_017113695.1:0-211 GCF_001263275.1 Habropoda laboriosa
TTGCAGGAACAGACAACCCGAAAAAATGGCATATCGGAAAACCACAGAATCTACGAATAGGAATCTTGTTAAGATAAGGGAGGACAACGTACCGCCCATGACCTGTCCTCTTGGAAGAATAGTCACTGTACATCCAAGAAACGATGGAACCATCCGAGTCGTCGCGGATAAAACCACACACAGTGAATACAAACGCAGTGTCAAATGAATA
>NW_017113696.1:0-211 GCF_001263275.1 Habropoda laboriosa
CGTGTCATACTTTCTTCCGTGAAAAGTACAAACATCCCATTGAAAATTAGCATTAGAATAAACGAACGACGTCAAGAAACCGCAAAGGGGGGGGGAAAAGAAACGACAACCACAGAAGAAGGTTCCTCGAGATCTGTAAGATCGCGTGTCTTACGGTTACGAAATTAGAAGCAACACGACTGTCTGAATGGAATATAATTAACTGTGAAAA
>NW_017113697.1:0-211 GCF_001263275.1 Habropoda laboriosa
AATAGAAGAAAATCTCGTGAGAAAGGGCTGTTACGTCGAACTATCTTTGGAAAAGACGGAACAGGTATACGAAGATATAGATTTGAAAAGTAAAATTTCAATTGTACAAGTCACGGGACTGCGCAACACGGAGAACGTTGAACATCATTTTTTTTTTTTGTTTTTATAAACGGTGTTCGAGCGATTACGCGACGAAACGGAAACGAGCCTA
>NW_017113698.1:0-211 GCF_001263275.1 Habropoda laboriosa
GAGAGGGCGGAAGAACGAGATGAAAGATAAATATTCACTGTTGTGTGCTTTCATATTTTTTTTTTCTCCTTCAGATTCACCTTATTGTTTAATTAAATGGAATTCTGGCGAGCAAACGTGACCAACTGAGCAAATAATTTCTGAATAGTTCTAGCGTGTTTTCAATACGTTCTATTTTGCGAAGAAAATTTTAAGTTTCTTAACGAAACTG
>NW_017113699.1:0-211 GCF_001263275.1 Habropoda laboriosa
TTTGGTTGCCAATTGTTTATCACATAGAGTCGGCCTACCTCCACGTAAAAAAAAATGTAGGGTGGATTCCACTAATGACAGTAAAATGTTACTGACACCGGTAAAATGTAGAGTCGGCCTACATCTACGTAAAAAAAAAATGTAGGGCCGATTCCACAAGTGTCAGTAAAATGTAGGGTCGATTCCACTAGTGACAGTACAAGTGTTACTG
>NW_017113700.1:0-211 GCF_001263275.1 Habropoda laboriosa
TCCGGGTGGAGTTTGCTTGTTTTCGATCATAACCAGATCGTTGACTTTAAATTCGGTTGGGTTTATTTTCCTGTCGTGATATTTTTTGCTACGATATTTTGAATCGATAAGATTTTCGCGTGCGATTTGAAAAGATGTATTAAGTTTGAATTTGAGTGATCGAGCATAGTCGTCATAGGTATAGTGAAATTCTGGATCTTGAGTTATAGAT
>NW_017113701.1:0-210 GCF_001263275.1 Habropoda laboriosa
AAATACTGCTGTTTTCTTGCGACAAACCACGTTTTGCAGTACTCTACACTAATTTTTCACTTTCTTTTGCATATTTCACTACGTAAAATGTGCTTCAACAAATATAAACTAAAATACTGCTGTCATCTCGGGACAAACCACGTTTCACAGTACTGCAAACATCTGTTTTCTCTTTATTTTGAATGTTTCGCCACGTAAAACGAGTTTAAA
>NW_017113702.1:0-211 GCF_001263275.1 Habropoda laboriosa
AGGCGACCGCGCAGTACTCGCGAGCCTCTGAATATCGACAGAGAGATGAGGGACGATCGGATATGAAGAGAAAGAGAGAGAGAGAGAGAAAGGTTCGAGCTTAGGTTATCTCGATTATTCTACTATAATTCGAGCACGGTCTCTGTAGCAACCAAGTCGAGGCTTCGGCGAACGCGAAAAACAACCCCTTTGGAGTTTCATCGTTGTTTTT
>NW_017113703.1:0-211 GCF_001263275.1 Habropoda laboriosa
ATTGACAGAACTATTAAATTTACATTTAACATAACAATCACGTTTGCTTCGAGAGAGAGAAAACGTTTGCTGAAAAAATTTATACGGTGTTAAATTCTCTTCGAATTACGCTAATCCCAATTAAACAAATTGTTTTCTGCAATTGAACGAACGGAATATTTCAACGCATAATGCTAGGTAAAATAGGCTATATTTGAAGAACACTTTGTAT
>NW_017113704.1:0-211 GCF_001263275.1 Habropoda laboriosa
CATTTCCCACATCCCAAAATTGTCCTCGAAAAATACAAAATTCCTCGATGCACCCTATCCCTCCATTTCCAACACTTGTTGACATATTGCACTAAATATACTTAGTCCCCGCAATTTCGAGGGCTAGTTTCACCGCTTCGCCGTGAACATTTGAAACTGTATACCAAAGTATCATGAAAATCGGCGATTATCACTGAGGATGTTCGCTTGT
>NW_017113705.1:0-211 GCF_001263275.1 Habropoda laboriosa
TGGTTCTAGGTTTAATCAAACACGGAATTAATCAAATTTTGAAACCCTGTCTGGCGAGATAAAGTATAAGTAATTTTCGAGAATTAGGATTTCGTTCTTCATCCTCATTATTGTAAATTGTTGTAACTTCTGTTGTGTCGATTCAAATGTTCGCGCACTTGTTAAACTTTATGCTATAAAAATGACGAAACAATTCTATTCTCGAATTGAA
>NW_017113706.1:0-211 GCF_001263275.1 Habropoda laboriosa
TATCATAAAAAAGAAATTTGGTAATTAAAAATGAAGTCGAAGTCATGCAGGAAAAGTTGCAAATTACACTGTCTGTCGACCTTATGCAGATACGTCGGTTTTATACTAGTTTTGGCACCTTGCTTCCGACCAATCAATGGTCAGGAAGAGGGCCTGGAGTCGAGCGTCGCTTCGTGGGTCTTTCCCGACTTTGCTCCCTTCCTACCCGTGG
>NW_017113707.1:0-211 GCF_001263275.1 Habropoda laboriosa
CTTCCTGAGAGACATAGACGGGACGACACTTTGATGGCGGATGCATCACTCATCCTCTGCTTCTTTCGCTCCCCCGTTTTTTTGTTTTCTTCTTTCTTTCTTTGACTCTTACTATTTTTTCATGTTTTTTCCAATGTCGAATCGTTCAATTAATCAACGTTTTTCATTTAGCCCATCTTTAACCCCCACTATTTTACGATCTCCTTAATCA
>NW_017113708.1:0-211 GCF_001263275.1 Habropoda laboriosa
CCTAGGACCAGACCCTGCCATGAATCCTGGAGTCTCCGAACGGAAAATAGAAAAGTGGCCCACAACTTTTGCCAACGTCGATGGACCACTTGACCTTAACGAAGCCTAGAAAAGCGGAGATTCCACAGGATTCCCACGTATCCGTCCTCCGAACACTTTTTCCGGTCGTTGTCTACCCCACCCTAAGATAACGCGCTAAGGGCGAAATGGA
>NW_017113709.1:0-211 GCF_001263275.1 Habropoda laboriosa
TTTCTAAATGAATAATTGCACGTGTCATATGCTGTAACAATTATAAAATTGTGGTATTGTTGAAATAAATATTTTAGAAATGACTATTTCAAGTGAAAAAACTACAGAAATAGTCGTAAAAGTTGAAATTAACAGTTAAAAGTTAAGTTGTAATTTAAAAGTGAACAACCAGAGAAATTCAGAACCTAATGGAAGATATTTAAATTATACT
>NW_017113710.1:0-211 GCF_001263275.1 Habropoda laboriosa
GCTTCACTATTAGTGAACAAAATATTACTCGCGGAAGGCTTTTTTTCACGGACAGTCTAGTATTATTTCGTGCAAGGATTTCAACACAATACCATCTTCGATTTTAATTCCCGTGCGTTCTGTGTGCCTCGCATTTTCGCATTTTCGCCTCCATCTGGAATATCCCTTTTCACCCCTCGCAGGATTTTCTGCGTTCAATTAGGCGGTAAGG
>NW_017113711.1:0-211 GCF_001263275.1 Habropoda laboriosa
TTTGTTTCGCGTTTGAACGGAAAGTGTCGTGTTAGATTTTGGTTGTGGATATGGTAGTCGTTTTCGTTCTTTTTTGTAACTTTGGTCTATCTTTCGAGCAAGTGGCGAATTCCATTGTGAGAAAATATTGCGGAATTCGATGAATTCATTTGTGAATTTTTTAAAGTGTGAATACACCTGGTTTGACAAGAGTTTGACAAGCATTAAAAAT
>NW_017113712.1:0-211 GCF_001263275.1 Habropoda laboriosa
TGCCTAATTTTTCGAAGGTGTTACAGAAATGATACAACTTACAATCCACTGTGTAATTTCCAACTTTTGACTCACCGAAGAGAAATTACACTATTATGTTTTCTAGACACTTAAACTTCATCTTCTCGCTCTTTCTCTCATCTTGAATCCATTCGTTCCCATAAGCAAAGCGATTTCACGAAGATCGATTATCCGAGAAGAAAAATGAACA
>NW_017113713.1:0-211 GCF_001263275.1 Habropoda laboriosa
TCCTTCGACCTCAACCTATGATACTTCTTGCACACCGTGCATACAGATTATTTCCAAAAATTTTGCAAAGAATTCTTGAGAAAAAGACAGACAGTACAGTCTTCCTAGAAAGTCATCTTGCCTCTTCTATCTTGCACACTACCAAACTCTCTGTCATTTTACACAGATTAGTCGAAAATTTCGCAGACAATTTTCAAGCAAGAAAAGAAGA
>NW_017113714.1:0-210 GCF_001263275.1 Habropoda laboriosa
AGAGAAAACATTAGCGTGCAGTACTGCGAAACGAGGTTTGCAGCGAGAAAACAGCAGTATTTCAGTTTACATTTGTTAAAACACGTTTTACGTGGCGAAACATGCAAAATATTGAGAGAACAGATGTTTGCAGTACTGCAAAACGTTGTGTGTCGCGAGAAAACAGCAGTAATTCAGTTTATATTCGTTAAAACTCGTTTTACGTGGCGA
>NW_017113715.1:0-211 GCF_001263275.1 Habropoda laboriosa
AGCATAATACTATAATCCTATGCTTAAAATGTATTTTCTTGTGGCCGCCTGACAGCAACCTGCGCGACAGTGAACGTGTTAATAAGTAAATGTTGTTCAAATTACATCGTGTTTGCTGTCATTTTCATCAGAAAAATCTCACCAACATGTTAAAACAAATTCGTAAAGGAAACCGACTGGTGTAGCGTTACACGCTTGACTGACTGCGAGC
>NW_017113716.1:0-211 GCF_001263275.1 Habropoda laboriosa
AGACTCTTTCAGATTTTGAAACTAAAGATCCAAGCTATAAAAAATAAAAAAACGCAAAATAAAAATGCTAAAAGATGCCCATTTTGTATTGAAGGATTCCCGGAACTATGATTATATTTGTTGAGCAAGTACGTACTGTTCATACTACTATTCAGAACTTCTTCATATTTTTTGGTTCGGTGCGCCGTAGTTAAAAAAATTAAAAACCGAT
>NW_017113717.1:0-211 GCF_001263275.1 Habropoda laboriosa
CATAAGTGGAGATATCTATTTGTTGTAAAATAGGACCACCGTGAAGAGAACGCCTTGAAAAATATCCTTCCCGATGGCTGGCGTGATATCAGTCATTGTACCAAACATATCATTGTGCCAAACATATTGTATCAAACATATTCTTGATCTGTAGACGTGACTGGTGTAATTCGTAGAATTTCCTTTTCAAATACTTACTTACTACTCTTTC
>NW_017113718.1:0-211 GCF_001263275.1 Habropoda laboriosa
AGTGCGACAGCACTCAACCCGATCGAGGGCTGAGCCGCGACCGACACGATGATCCTTTCGAATCATTCTCGATTAAGATCGACTACGTGGCTTCCTGCGGAATTTTTTTTTCCTTCGCGAGATCGCTATCTGCGAGAGAACCATCGCCGGGTGGGCGGGGGGAGAGAATTGTTGCGGATAATATCGGCGGCACGAAATACTCCGTGAAAGA
>NW_017113719.1:0-211 GCF_001263275.1 Habropoda laboriosa
GTATTTACGCGTATATGGATGGATCCTATCTTCGCCCAAAACTCCTCTCTCTCTCTCTCTCTCCCGGCGTGTGTGCCTGCGTGATTGAATCTGTGAAGAAATATATATGCATGTATGCGTTTAGCGCGGGGGTAATTAATATTAAAGCGGGGGCGCCACTTTAGCTGACGGTAAGCGATATATCGAGGCGGGTAACTACGATGCAGCACGC
>NW_017113720.1:0-211 GCF_001263275.1 Habropoda laboriosa
ATTGTATTAAATATTATCAAAAATAATGATATTTATGAATTATTGATGATTTATGATACTTGTCAAAGGTGAACTTCTACTAGCTGAACAAAGACATTCTTTAAACCATTACTCAAGCAAACGAAGACAAAAGAGGAACAAAAATTCTCACACATAAGATAAAGCAAGGCAAAATATATTTTTCTACTTTTCAAATACACGCAACCAACTT
>NW_017113721.1:0-211 GCF_001263275.1 Habropoda laboriosa
CAAGGTAACAAGGACTCGTTTACAAGTATCGGTGGAAACGATAACGGCGCTGTAGGAAATTAGAGGAACAAAACTAGCAAAAATGAAGGATTTCTTGAGAAGTTAGTTTCATTAATCAGATTTTCCGATAAAACAGCTCATCCAGCGGTGATTTAGACGAATAGCAGCTGATGCGTCACATATCTCTTGATTACGGTCCTCAGGAGGAGTT
>NW_017113722.1:0-211 GCF_001263275.1 Habropoda laboriosa
AAATGAATTCAAATGTTATTTACTGACCGTTCAATGCTGCAATCGCGAGAAACCTTGAATATTTCTTAGAACAAGCTCCTTTCACGGGGGTAAAAGGGAATATTAAGCAAAAACGAATTACTGCTCCAGTGGCTTCGACTTAAAATCGGAAGAATTTTCAATTAATTAACTACCACTGTTACCAAGGAAATCTATGAATACTGTAAAAACA
>NW_017113723.1:0-211 GCF_001263275.1 Habropoda laboriosa
ATAGAACAGTGAGGAAATTAAACCTAAAGACACAGTACAGAATGCGATGATTGTGTATTTGCCGCAATTTGGAGTTATTGAATTCGTAAAAGCAAAGCAGTTCGTGTGACCTGCACAAGTGTAGAAATTAACCGCATTAAGTAATTTCTGGGTATTAAATTCTGACTCGAATAGTGCCTATCGTATAAAAATCTTTGATTAAAACATCTTC
>NW_017113724.1:0-211 GCF_001263275.1 Habropoda laboriosa
CTCTCTCAAACCTACACCGACTCTTCCACGCTGGCTTTTCGCACGCATCTTCCTGACTCTTTTGCTCTTCCACTAGCACAATCTCTCTCTCTGTGTTATTATTTTTCTTCTCATTCTACGCAGACATTCCTCACAGATATTCAGTCATGTCCACCCAAATCCTTGGGTGGCCACGCACCCTCCGTTCGTAAGTATAGTCGACGGAAGAAAT
>NW_017113725.1:0-211 GCF_001263275.1 Habropoda laboriosa
CAGATTATTTTGGTTAACTAAACGTCACAATCGGGCACAATTACAGCGGTTAAATATAATAACTAGTATAATAATTAGTATAAAGTACACAAGACCAGTGGTGCCAAATGAAAGCATTAATTTGCAAGTATCAGTAAACGAACCGTTCATTATGAAAGTGGTGTAAGTCCATTTTTGGAAAAAATTCAGAAAACAAATAATTAATATACAA
>NW_017113726.1:0-211 GCF_001263275.1 Habropoda laboriosa
TAGATCGATCGACAAACTCATGTCGCCTGTGTAAAGAAATACGATGGAACCTCTATAAGACCAGAATTTTTCTCATTTCCTTCCGTTTCGCTGTTGGAACCGCTGCAAATCGAAATATAAAATTTCTATAACTCGAATTATTTGTTATACGTTCATATGCGTTATTTTACTTCTGTAACTCAGAATTCAGAGAAGCTCGACCTCTGCAAGT
>NW_017113727.1:0-211 GCF_001263275.1 Habropoda laboriosa
GTGAAAATATAGTGAATCGATTGATGATCATCGTCGTGACATACATAGTCGACATTTATTAACATATTTTATGCCACCGTCGAAGCAGTGTCGACAGAGAATGATTTGCCTTGTGTTCCTTCGTCGACTGTGTGACGGTAGTGTGTCAATTGGTAATCACTATCGTGATATCAATAGTCAATGTTCATTAACGTATCTGTTGCCACCGTCG
>NW_017113728.1:0-211 GCF_001263275.1 Habropoda laboriosa
CAACTAGCTTCATTGAGCTAACCAGCAAATTTGATGGATTAAATGGCTTGCATGCGGTAAACGTTCCGTAGCGTTACCGCTAACCTTATATATGATGTTCCTTTCTTTACTTCTGCAAATCGGTTGGCTTATTCACTTTTCAGTCTTTTGTGTTGCGGTGTATGGTCTAGAACCTTGACGGATTCGTTGGGGTGATTTAATATTCGTTTCT
>NW_017113729.1:0-211 GCF_001263275.1 Habropoda laboriosa
GAAGTCAAATTAAGCTGCGTGAAAACGTCCGCAAAAATGTCACGGTGTCGCGACAGGAAAAGCCGAAAACGTACCTTCAAGAACGAAATTTCGAAAACCTTAAGTGCTTGCGAAACCGGTCATTTCATATGCAACAATCTGACAAGAAAAAAAGTCAGGTTTTAAAAGCATCTAAAAATATGCACATTTGTTTTACCTTACGATCAACAAA
>NW_017113730.1:0-211 GCF_001263275.1 Habropoda laboriosa
ACACGTGGAGAGGCGCCGTAATACAAATAATAATAACGAGTGTTGACTAATATCCAGCAGAAACCGTATAAACTTTATATAAATAATAAGTTGCTTTTTAACCCTTATGTGAATAACCGGGTACCCTTTTGCATAAATTCTCACTTAGAATATTTGATCTTCGAGGTAAAAGATTGAAATATCCGGCCAGATCATTTCCTATCCGTGTTTG
>NW_017113731.1:0-211 GCF_001263275.1 Habropoda laboriosa
CTCTTAGTCTCTGTTACTCTCTGTCTGTCTCTCTCTTTCTCCCTTAGTCTCTCTATCTTCCTCTCATAGTCTATTACTCTCTCTTAGTCTCAGTTACTCTCTGTTTGTCTCTCTCTCTCTCTCTCTCTCTCTCTCTTAGTCTCTACTACTCTCTCTCTTTCTCTCTGTCATTCTGTGTCTCTCTATCTTTCCCTCTTAGTCTCTCATAGTC
>NW_017113732.1:0-210 GCF_001263275.1 Habropoda laboriosa
ACGGCAGTATTTCAGTTTAAATTCGTTAGAACACGTTTTATGTGGCGAAGCACGCAAAATAAATAGAAAACAGTCATTTTGCAGTACTGCAGATGTGGTTTGTCTCGGGAAAACAGCAGTATTTCAGTTTATATTCGTTAGAACACCATTTACGTGGCGAAGCATGCAAAATAAAGAGAAAACATTCGTTTGCAGTACAGCAAAACGTTG
>NW_017113733.1:0-211 GCF_001263275.1 Habropoda laboriosa
GTATGTTTTAAAGTACACCCTGGCGAAGATCATTAGAATTGCTTTGTTAGATTTTTAATTATTTTTGCTTCTCAGGCTGAATAGCTTAATAGCATGCCATAAGCCACGAATTTCATTTGATATATTTCGACACAGACACGAAATTCCTCTTCCGTAAGGTTTTTCCGCTATAACTCCTTAACTATGCAGAATAAAAAGAAATGCCTTAGAT
>NW_017113734.1:0-211 GCF_001263275.1 Habropoda laboriosa
TTCTCATTCTTACACATTGCAAAGACTTTGAGTGTTTAATTAACTCTCTCTCTCTCTCATTCTATAACATTGCAAAGCTTTTGTGTGCTTCGTTAACTCTCTCCCCACCACACACATTGTAAAGCTTCCGTGTGTTTTGTTAACTCTGTCTCTCTCTCTCTGTCCTTGTGATTCCTATATCTCCGTCCCGTTTTTGGCAAACCATCTCGTC
>NW_017113735.1:0-211 GCF_001263275.1 Habropoda laboriosa
GAGAAATTTGTAGAAATTTCGTTGCCTTTTTCGCGAGGTGATGGAATTATCGAGGGAAGTAAACGAAGAGGTTAGGTGTGAATTTATTGTTTCTAGAATTTATAGGAATTTTCTTTCTTCTTTTGGATTGTCGAGTTCGCGGGGTGCTAAGAGGTTAGGTCTCGCTTTCTGGGAGAGGTTAGGTGTATTGTTGTTTTTGGAATTTGTGCAA
>NW_017113736.1:0-211 GCF_001263275.1 Habropoda laboriosa
CGATAAGGTGTCAATTTAATAAACCTAATTTTGAAACGATACGTTTAAAATAACAAAACTTTGTAGCCGTGGTTAAAAATTCATCTCCAGTCACCCAGGTTGCGCATTAAAATCTGCCGCAGCGAAAGGGTTAAATTGATTTTCGCCTAAAAAATGAAGAATTTTTCGTGCAAAGAAAGTAATATTTTCGCAATTTTCATTTTTACAATTT
>NW_017113737.1:0-211 GCF_001263275.1 Habropoda laboriosa
TATTGAAGAAGCAGACACACCTTTATATTCGGGATCAAAAAATTGTAAGATTTCGTTGTATTCCCTTAGATGAAGGAATTATTTTTAAAGTCGAAGGGTTTAATTATCTGTACGTTCGCCAAACATCGTATTTCGAAAATTCGACGCTGACGTCCAGAATGCAAAGCAGAACCGTACGCCATTTAGAGGACACGAATCGTCCCAGTATGAT
>NW_017113738.1:0-211 GCF_001263275.1 Habropoda laboriosa
TAAACGAATCCAATATACACATGTAACGCCGCACATGGTTATAGTAGTTCTTAGCGACCTTCGGATATCATACTGGGAAGATTCTCGCACTCGTAATGTAGTATGATTCTGCGATGCATTCTGGATATCAGCGACGAATTCTTTCTCAACGATGGTGGGGGCAAATACAGATAACTAAATATTTCAACATTAAAAATAATTCCTAAAACTA
>NW_017113739.1:0-211 GCF_001263275.1 Habropoda laboriosa
CTACGTTCTCGCAACAGTGTATTTTACACGAAGACTATTCCTGCGTTGTCTGAGCGTCGTTCGCAAAAAGTACGCGTTCAACGGTCTCGCGACCACCCCTAAGCGAACAGGCCCAGGAAAAAACCCAAAGGGGCGAGTCACCCCCACCGAGCGCGCTGGGCCTGGCTTCGAGGCGCTCGCTTCACCGTCTTCGAGACGGATTTTCTCACGT
>NW_017113740.1:0-211 GCF_001263275.1 Habropoda laboriosa
CTGTAGGGAATATATTTAAAGCCGAAATATTTAGTTATCTGTATTTTCCCCCACCATCGTAGTACGAAAATTGGACGCCTATGTCCAGAATGCATAGTAGAATCAAACACCATTAGAGTACGAATAGCGCAGCAGTATGGTATGTGATAGTCGCGAAGAACTACTATCGCCTTGCCGACGTTATAGATGTATATTCGCTTCGTTTAACAGT
>NW_017113741.1:0-211 GCF_001263275.1 Habropoda laboriosa
GGTACCGAAAACAAAGTTGTGGTTTGTTACCTCAATATCTCACACGGCTCCCGTGTTACTGTTGAACGAAGGGAATATACACCTATATCGTCGGATAGGCGATAGTAGTTCTTCGCGACATTAACCTAACACACCGCGGCGATACTCATACTCTAAATGAAGTACGATTCTGCTATGCATTCTGAATGACGGCGTCGAATATAAGAACTAC
>NW_017113742.1:0-211 GCF_001263275.1 Habropoda laboriosa
AGCCTCGCGAGATACCGTCTGGGACCGCTTTAAAGATGCAGCCTCGCGTTTTCTCTGACAGCCAGTTTAGCAGACAGCCCGACATAATCCTCCGTCACGCCGCGAGATAATCTTGATCGCCACGAACCGTTCTCCTCCATTTTTCCCCCTGTTTCGTCGGCTGAAACACGCGCCGCGTATCGACTCCTCTCGCCGCGAATGTTACGATAAC
>NW_017113743.1:0-211 GCF_001263275.1 Habropoda laboriosa
AATATCAGTAAGGTAATATGAACTGCTTCTATGCTCCTCTGCCACCTGCAACAAACTCAAACTCAAACTCATTTGTTAGCGTCAGTTATTTTATTGGAAGACGCACGTGTCAGAGGCGTAGGCCTCTTGTAAAAGGATATTGTATCGCCAACGAGCGAAACCTTAGAATCTGTCGTTGGGGAATAGGTTCGGTGGCGACGTAGAAACTAGT
>NW_017113744.1:0-211 GCF_001263275.1 Habropoda laboriosa
ATCGACTCGATTCTCGGAAATTTCGTCATTTCCGAGAAATGACGAAAATTCCAAGAATTCTCGCGGACCGAAATTTTCGAAGGCCTATTGGTCAATTCTTAGAATCGACTCGATTCTTGGAAATTTCGTCATTTCTCGGAAATGACGTAAATTCCAGGAATTCTCGAGGACTGAAATTTTCGAAGACCCTTTGGCTGAAAATCGACTTTCT
>NW_017113745.1:0-211 GCF_001263275.1 Habropoda laboriosa
TACTTGTTTTGGCGCTGTGCCACCAATATGGTCACGTGCACTTACAGATGCTTCTAAAGTGAGTGCTTTATCGAAAACATCTGCTTCAATAAGTGAAGAGAACTGTTGTAATTGTTCGAGACTGAGCTCAGACAAGTCCTTATCTTCTTCAACTGCAAGTGCAACAGTTTTACCCACAATTTCGTGTGAATCACGGAAAGGCACACCTTTT
>NW_017113746.1:0-211 GCF_001263275.1 Habropoda laboriosa
GAAAAGTTTCACTGTTTTTATGTCTCGTTAGTACGTTCATAGTCCCACAGATTCTCAAGTGAATCTACGGTCTAGCAGATTTTGTAGATAAATCGTTTTAATTCATAGATATTATGCAGAATGAAGTAACTGTTACGTAAATTTTGTAGATTGTATTTTAATTAATCCTATTATTCTTGTTTCCTCCGTTAACAGCGATGAATTGTTAACG
>NW_017113747.1:0-211 GCF_001263275.1 Habropoda laboriosa
TAAGTAACAATGCAACGCTTGCCGCTTAAAATTGATACGCAACGGTGATACGAAGCGTTGCATCGTCGCGTGTCAAAATTAACCACATTCATACACTGCTCTGTGAAATTTCTGAATATATTTCAACCAAAATGTTTCGTTCGTTGTTTTTGTCGTTCCTTTAAGCACGTTCGAAGGCGAAATGTTTAGCGAGTAATATATTTTTAATCGG
>NW_017113748.1:0-211 GCF_001263275.1 Habropoda laboriosa
GTCATTTTCTCGGAGTGTTCAAGGTCACCCATATTTTTTGCTACAAATGCACATTTTTATTCTGTTGCGTATTGTAGTTGATACTGAGATGCATTTAGAGATGTATAGTGAAAGTGACCTTTGACGCCCAAAATTCAAGTTAAATACGAAATGCATTTCCATAGAAATCGCAGGCATTTTTTACCATATCCACTTGATTTTCAGTCGTTAA
>NW_017113749.1:0-211 GCF_001263275.1 Habropoda laboriosa
GTTGAAGCTGAACAATAAGGCTTAATGAAATTACTCGTGAAATTGTTGCTTGGCTCTTTAATTCGCCGTTTTTCCTTCGGCGAAGTTTCACGTTTAGTGATAGTTCAGGGTTGGTCAGCTAATTATCTCCTATAGCTATGGTGGTACGAGACGATTTTTGCGCGAAATTTAAATGGTTCCGAAGGTTCCTTTAGTCAGCGAAATTTTTCTC
>NW_017113750.1:0-211 GCF_001263275.1 Habropoda laboriosa
ACTGTTTTCTCTTTATTTTGTATGCTTAACAACGTAAAACGTGTTTTAACGAATAGGAATTGAAATACTGCTGTTTTCTCGCTGCAATCACGTTTTGCAGTACGGAAAACGACTCTTTTCTCTATATTTTGCACGTTTCTCCACGTATAACGTGTTTTAACGAAAATAAGCTGAAATACTGCTGTTTTCTCGCTGCAATCACGTTTTGCAG
>NW_017113751.1:0-211 GCF_001263275.1 Habropoda laboriosa
TAGGGAAAAAATGTTTTAACAAATGTTGTTTAGTATGGAGGGGGACATTACTTGGTATAAATACTTTTTTTGTACCGGGTATGGTGGGGGAGACTTCAAAGTCAGTTTAATTTTTTTAAATGGAATGCTATATTTTTTTATACATGACATGATAGTGTATGTTAAGACGAGTCCAACGAGGTGCGAACAAAGTCATTTCCTTTGATAAAAC
>NW_017113752.1:0-211 GCF_001263275.1 Habropoda laboriosa
TCAAACATTCGGTGTACTGAGGATTTCGAACGTCAAAAGTTACAGTTTCCAAAAATTTCAGATACTGAATATTCTGGATATTGAATATGTTGAATACCAAGAATATTCAATTCAGGATATTGAATATGTTGAATACCAAGAATATTCAATTCTGGAGATTCCGAATATCGAAGATATCAAATATTGAAGATTCTAAATATAAAAAGCGTTA
>NW_017113753.1:0-211 GCF_001263275.1 Habropoda laboriosa
AATTCTTCAACCTCGAAGACACTGGACTTGAAATTATTTTACGAAATATAAAACAATTTAATTCAATCGAATATGAAACTAGCTTCGGAAAATTGACCGCACCACGCGAGTGAGCGTAAATCTTTACGATCTCGAATGTGATACAAGGACGCGTAACGGGTGCTACAATTTTAAGGGGTGGAAATTTATAGCAACTTTAAGTAGTTATCTA
>NW_017113754.1:0-210 GCF_001263275.1 Habropoda laboriosa
TTTATATTCGTTAAAACACGATTTATGTGGCGAAACATGCAAAATAAAGAGAAAACCGTCGTTCGTAGTACTGCAAAACGCGGGTTGTCGCGGGAAAGCAGCAGAATTACAGTTTATATTCATTAGAACTCGTTTTACGTGGCGAATCATGCAAAATAAAGAGAAAACTGTCGTTTGTAGTACTGCAAAACGTCTTTGTAGCGAGAAAAC
>NW_017113755.1:0-210 GCF_001263275.1 Habropoda laboriosa
TTTCTCTTTATTTTGCATGTTTCGCCACGTAAAACGTGTTCTAACGAATATGAACTGTAATACTGCTGTTTTGCCGCGACAAACCGCGTTTTCCAGTACTGCAAACGAATGTTTTCTGTTTATTTTGCATGTTTCGCCACGTAAATTGTGTTTTAAGGAATATAAACTGAAATACTGCTGTTTTCGCGGGACAACCCACGTTTTGCAGTA
>NW_017113756.1:0-211 GCF_001263275.1 Habropoda laboriosa
TATTTTACAGATAAATAGCAAGATAAGAAACAAAAACGAAAAGATTCAATTAACATTATACTCCTCAACCTTTGCAAAAGATTTATGAAGGAAACATGAAAACTGCGAAAAATACATATAAAAATGATTGGCAAAAGAACGAAAAATCATCAGACATACATAGGTAATAAGACAATGTGTTAAAATTCAATGAAAAAATAAGGTATAAAAA
>NW_017113757.1:0-211 GCF_001263275.1 Habropoda laboriosa
AGGTTAGGTTAGGTTTTGGTTTCACTGCGGAAGTGGTCAAAATGCAAAGTGTTGAAACAAAGTGCTGCTGTTCTTGCGAAAAAATCGCGTCACAAGTTGCTTGTTGAACACTGCAAAATTTCATTCGTGACTTGGAACAGAGTTATAGCCTGGCCCAATTTCTAGAATCACCCTGTACATATTCGTAAAGGTGTGCACACGTTTAATGCAC
>NW_017113758.1:0-211 GCF_001263275.1 Habropoda laboriosa
GGCAAGCGTACCGTTACAGGTAGATGTGCCGTTCGGAAATTCGTGGTTTATGGCATGTTCTTATGCTATTGAGCGCGAGGGGCAGAAATTACTAAAAATCCAACAAGCAATTCTGGTGATTAGACATGTACAAGCAGTAAACGAAATTCTGAACTCAAAAATAACCGTTGCCGTTCGATCGTGCGATAAACCGTGCCTGTGAAGACTGAAC
>NW_017113759.1:0-211 GCF_001263275.1 Habropoda laboriosa
ACCATCGAAATCTTACCATTTTTTAATACCGAATACAAGTGTGTGCTAGGTTCTTCAATATCAAACACGGTTGCCGTGTTACTGGTAAACGACGCGAATATACACCTATACCATCGCGCTTGGGGATATTATTTCTTCGAGATTTTCTGGTAACGTACCAGTACGATAATCGTACTCATAATAGATTGCGTTTCTGCTTATGCATTCTTGA
>NW_017113760.1:0-211 GCF_001263275.1 Habropoda laboriosa
TCGCCCTTTTTTCCAGATTCGAAACGGTAAAAGTAGGCGCGATGACATAAATTGCGAGGATTTTTTTCTCGGTGATATCTCGTCAAATCGTACGTAAGTTCGCGTTGAATTACACACGGTAATAATGAACCTAATCGATTTTGCTGCCGTTCGACTTGATTTATTAGCTTCGCGATTCTAACGTTAAATAGAATTGAACCATTTCTAGTCG
>NW_017113761.1:0-211 GCF_001263275.1 Habropoda laboriosa
ACACACTTCCACCACCTGCGACAGTTTCACACCACCAATCGCAACACACACGTAGTTTATAAAGTAGCGAACACCACACGACACCGCGCACAATTTTCCGATCGGTAAGCTTAGGCATTTCGCGTTCTGTTCACGTTCGTTCACAAATACTGTTGTACGTTAATAGTCTATCTTCCGAGCACTACCCGAGTCCCCTATCCCGAGTAGATTC
>NW_017113762.1:0-211 GCF_001263275.1 Habropoda laboriosa
ACAGATACAGTAATAAGAGAATTTTATCGTAGGAGTTTTAAGGTTGTTTTTTTAAATTTAAAAAAAAAACGAGTGACTTAGAGTTTTTTAACGACTAGAAAATTACTTTAAATGTAAAGACACAAAGGGGATAATTACTTTGTAAGGGCAGTTCACAGGTAATTGAAGATGATTCGGACCAAGACGATGCCTGTGAGTGTCGCCGTAAGCG
>NW_017113763.1:0-211 GCF_001263275.1 Habropoda laboriosa
AAAGGGGAACGAGGAGGAGAGTAGAAGGAGATCCTCTCGTTTTCGTCTGTCCGCCTAAGGGACTAATGATCGCAACTCCATATAGATTCCGCATCTTAATGAGTCGTCGCGAACGAGTATTCGACACGGAAAATAGTCAAAGCTGTACTCTCTCTGCAAACAAAATTTTTTGTGTTTACCTCAAAGACGCTTCGAAGAGGCTGAGACACTT
>NW_017113764.1:0-211 GCF_001263275.1 Habropoda laboriosa
GTACATCTCGGTTGAGAGGCAATCTCGGTGAACGTTCACGTTGTGGAACTTAAGGATAGCTGCAGGTAGTGGGACTTTAACGACGGAGGTTTTTTGAGGGTTTTTGCAATTTTTTAATCTGCCTTCCTTTTACCGAGAAACTTCGTTTGAGGTCGCTTTAAACTTTCGAAAATTGTGTACTATTTCAACTGCGTGTTTAAATATGTTATAC
>NW_017113765.1:0-211 GCF_001263275.1 Habropoda laboriosa
CCAACGTAGTTTGGGGAACATTAAAAGCAGCAGCTGCCTTACGATAGCCCATATTTTTTTGCACAACTTCTTCAACGGCTTTTCGCATCGACTCTTCGGGCCAATTTTGTCGCTCTTTCTTTTCTTTTTTCTTTCGTATGCCCGTACTATTCAGTCTGAAACTTACCGTTTATGGAAATGTTTCACCCCAAATGTAATATCAAGTCTAACT
>NW_017113766.1:0-211 GCF_001263275.1 Habropoda laboriosa
GTTTGTGGATCGGTCAAAACGTTCACCGTATGAGGGTGATACGTTGTTGACAATGAATCCGACAGGATTGGAACCATCGGCGTACGTTGTATATATGCCGTTCTCCAAAGGATGGAAAAGGTTGGAGTTTCAACGTGTGTTGTTAACTCGTCGTTGGCAAAGTTTGCGGTGGACCGGTCAGAACATTCAACGCATGTGGTTCTACGTCGTT
>NW_017113767.1:0-211 GCF_001263275.1 Habropoda laboriosa
TTGGAATTATTTGTATCGACGAAATATTTAATTATCTGTATTTTCCTGCGACATCGTAGTTCGGAAATTTGACGCCGGTGTCCAGAATGCAAAGCAGAACCGTACGCCGTTTGGAGGACGATTATCGTCCCAGTATCATATGCGAAGGTCGCGAAGAATTACAATAACCATGTGCAACGTAATATCAGTATAATTGGTTCGTGTAACAGTA
>NW_017113768.1:0-211 GCF_001263275.1 Habropoda laboriosa
GAAACATCACCGTAAGAACTTTTGTCGATCGATTTCGTTGAACGACGCAGTGTATACTGTTTTTTCTAGAATTCGCTGTACACGTGTCATCCTAATGAAGAGCAAGCGAAAACATATTTCTATTACATTTTGCAAAATATTAAAAAACAATATTTCGAACGTTGTAATTGTACTTGATGAGTAGCAGGATGTGTAAAGAGCGTAAGACATT
>NW_017113769.1:0-211 GCF_001263275.1 Habropoda laboriosa
CCGTTTTGCTCTATGGTCTCCTAGCGTCTACTGCCGTTCGAGGCCCGCTTCCGCGTTCACGCCTCTGCTTCGGTCTCCAGGTTCGTTTCTTATCTTGTGACCATGAAATCTCGTACCTTTGATTGACGTTTGATATTTATTTATTTATATGAGAGATCAACAAGATGCTAAAAAGAAAAAAACATATCAGCGTCACCCATACTAAACAGAT
>NW_017113770.1:0-210 GCF_001263275.1 Habropoda laboriosa
TGTTTTTTCAATAGCTCAAACGTTGCCCTGTTACTGTTAAACGAAGCGAATATACACATATACTGTTGCGCTTGGAGATAGTATTTCTTCGCGATTTTCAGGTAACGTACCGGTACGGTACTCGTACTCCAAATGGAGTACATTTCCGCTATGCTTTCTGAACATCGGCGCCGAATTTTCGAAATACGATGTCGGGGAAAATACAGATAA
>NW_017113771.1:0-211 GCF_001263275.1 Habropoda laboriosa
CAATTCTGATTAATCCATATGAACGAAACATTGACGATGGATTTTTATTAACAGTGTTTGATAGATCATATTTCATAGAGACCATTCTACGATCTATGATAGATCTCCAAAAACAGACTCCAGGTATTCTCATATTGAACACACACTGGATATCTACGTCTTTCAGCCAAGATCATACTCACGTAACGACTATCGCGTCAACGAAACAAAA
>NW_017113772.1:0-211 GCF_001263275.1 Habropoda laboriosa
GAATCTGCACCAAGAGTGCGACTGGACATTCTAAGGCAAAGGGTTAACGAGATTCGGGTGGACCTCATTCACTTGGTTTTAAGAAGCTTCACAACTGACGAATCATACCCACAAAACATCTTGCTACTCATCATCGACGTAAAACCTCCACTTAAAGTATCCAAGAAGTCGTGCACCACGGGATCAAAAAGCGAGACTCCCTTAACCAACC
>NW_017113773.1:0-211 GCF_001263275.1 Habropoda laboriosa
AAAGTAAGTGTTAATTAATTCAATAATATTTAAAGTTCGTTTTACTCAAAATAACGTTAAGTCTCCTTTCCACTGTTCAATTTTCAAAGATTACGCGTATGCAACAACTGAGTACCTACTAGGATTTGTTATGATACATTTTACGACCAGTGCACTACCGACGATACGCAACAGTCTTTAAAAGTACAATTTTCGTTACGACACTTGTTCA
>NW_017113774.1:0-211 GCF_001263275.1 Habropoda laboriosa
ACATACTGCGGGAATTGTCGTACTCAAAACGGCGTACGATACTGCTATGCATCCTGGAGGACGACGTACAATTTTCGAACTACAATGTGGGGGAAAATACAGATAATTAAATATTTCGTCTTTAAAAATATTCCGTCTAAATGTTTGATCCCAACGAAATCTTACCTTTTTTTGGTACCGTATACAAAGTTGTGGTTTGTTATTGCAATAG
>NW_017113775.1:0-211 GCF_001263275.1 Habropoda laboriosa
GGATTCCCAATAGTGTCGGGATTAAACAAGTAAAAATAAGTAAGTAAATAAATTTTATAATGCGGTTTTCGAAAACACCTAAAAAGTCGAAAAATTGAAACCGCGTCCGTATTCGTTGGAGCGACTCTCGAAACGGCAAACGGGTTCCCGGAATTTTCGGGAAACTCGACATTATCGAAAATCTCGACACTTTCGAGATCCCCGAAATTAT
>NW_017113776.1:0-211 GCF_001263275.1 Habropoda laboriosa
AAGACGATATTAGACACGCTGATTGGCAAATGCAATCGTTAACCATTAACCAATCAGCGCGCCGCAACAAAAATCCCTCTCACGGACGTCCGAGACGCGACGTCGGAGAGTGAGTGGTCGAGTAGTCGTTCAACCACAACGAACAAGAAGAACCAAGGAGGAACCAGCTCACATCACGCGATAGAAATAGATCAGTTTTTACAAGTCCCAA
>NW_017113777.1:0-211 GCF_001263275.1 Habropoda laboriosa
AGTTACATCAATAAGAAAAATTCATTGTAATCCTAACTGTCGTTTTAATTTGCAAAACTGAGGACTACTAAATGTAATTGATTTGTGACAGATTAGCTTTGGTTACCTGATACAGTACTGAAACAGTAAATGCTTAGACGTTTGTGAAACGTTTAGATGCACAGTCAGAAAAGAAATCATGGGTTAAAGCACACATGATCAATAATTTCGT
>NW_017113778.1:0-211 GCF_001263275.1 Habropoda laboriosa
AGAGATGTATCCATGGAAAATTTTGGTTGGAAAACATTACTTTTCGAGGAAATGATTTACTTCACAGAGGATTCGAAACGTCAACTTCTCCTGACTTTTTTACTCTTGATTTTGTCACGTGATTAATAACAAAGACGATGTCTACACTTATAATTTACTTCAGATACTTCGATAAACCTTTATCCTTCAATTTCCCTTCTCCCATATCAGC
>NW_017113779.1:0-211 GCF_001263275.1 Habropoda laboriosa
TAGAACTTAGGTGCTTGGATCGCTAGTCGCTCGCACGTTGGTAAGGAATATGATACAACGTTAAATAGTGGGAGGTTTTTGAGTGGGAGAGACGGTGGTGGGTGAGTTGAAACTTAAGTTTGGATAGATTCGAGGGTTTTTGATACTGCGAGTTGGTGGAATTACTTGGAATTTGATATTATACTTGAAGTTGTTGAGTCTCGGTGAGTCT
>NW_017113780.1:0-211 GCF_001263275.1 Habropoda laboriosa
ACATAACATACTGCGGCAATTGTCGTACTCTAAATTGCGTACGATTCTGCTATGCATTCTGGAGGAAAGCGTGGAATTTTCTCACTACGATGGGGGGGGCAAATACGGATAACTAAATTTATCGACTTTAAAAGTATTCGCTACAAATATTGTTCCCAACGAAAGCTTACCTTTTTCTGGTACCGAATACGAAGGTGTGGTTTTATTTTTT
>NW_017113781.1:0-211 GCF_001263275.1 Habropoda laboriosa
CCTTTTCCTGACCTGTGTTCTATTGTATATTCAAACTCCTCAAGGAGAAGTGCCCATCTAGCCACTCTCACACACAGATCCTTTTTCTTGAGGGCCAACGCAAACGCTTTGCAGTCTGTCACAATTTTAAACGGCACGCCTAACAAGCAAATTCGAAACTTTTTCACCGCTTTCACAATGGCTAACGCTTCCAGCTCGTAGCTCGAGTATT
>NW_017113782.1:0-211 GCF_001263275.1 Habropoda laboriosa
AAAGAAATTCCTTAAAATGCATATTTTAAAGGTGATAATGCCTACTCGAGTTCTGTATATCAATTACAATTGGCCTAGGTATTAAGCGAACAGTAGAAATTTTATAAAGTAATTATTTTTTTAACAGTTTAGGTCTTTGTACGTATGCACGTATTTCAATTTCCGTTTCGGTATTCTTCTGAGAACGTTTATCTTTTCCTAACTCAAACTG
>NW_017113783.1:0-211 GCF_001263275.1 Habropoda laboriosa
ATGCCTCTCATTTCGAAGATGCCAAGACATCTGTGTAATGTGTAATACATCGAATCAGGATTTGAACAGGTTTCAATGGAATATATTAGACCGTGTAATGTGAAATGTTGAATTTCTAATCAACTCATTCCTCGAGTGTTGATAAGTTCTCAGGTTTTTTTCGCGTAAGTTGTTGTTGAAAGATATAATCTGCATTCTTTTTTCGGAGAAT
>NW_017113784.1:0-211 GCF_001263275.1 Habropoda laboriosa
TGGATGTTTCTGCAATGAAAAATAAACAATTAACCTCTCAACGTAACGAAATGTTAATATCAAAGAAAATTCAGTTACATAGAAACACCTTTTGTTGAACATTGGGTAAGATAACAGAGAATGAATATTGACTCTATGAATAATGATCACAGTCAAAGATTAATGTATTCTTTGACATATGAATCACCAGTGACCTATGGCAACCACTTCA
>NW_017113785.1:0-211 GCF_001263275.1 Habropoda laboriosa
TTATCGAATAGTGGTATCGACGCACACGAGAACTCGCCTTGAGTCGTTTAACAGCGGGGTCAGGAAGTTCAAGTTTAAAGTCTGCGTGGTGGAATGATGGTGCACATTCCGGTATCAGTTTTGGAAAATTGATTTTGAATTGTTTGGTGAAATTTCAGTCTTATCAGTTTGGGAGACATTGATCAATATTTTTCAATTGTGAAAGAATTAT
>NW_017113786.1:0-211 GCF_001263275.1 Habropoda laboriosa
AGAGTAAAGGAAGGTTTCCAAAATGAGAATGGAAGCGAAAAACCATTTTTAAGAGCAAAAGAAATCTTTGAAAGTCAGAATAGAAGCAAAAAGCAATTTTTAAGAGCAAAAGAAGGCTTCCAGAATCAGAGTAGAAGCAAGAAACCATTTTGAAAAGTGAAAGAAGACTTCCAAAATCAGAACAGAATCTCGAAAACCACTTTCAAACTCA
>NW_017113787.1:0-211 GCF_001263275.1 Habropoda laboriosa
GCTTTAAAATTCCCATTGAAATGTCTCGGTTATTAAAGAGTGGTCAAGCGTACGATCGTAAAGGTGACTTAAGAAAATGTGAGTTATTTCTCTTCGCGTATAGCGAACCAGGAATTTTCTAACTTTGCATTTTAAATAAAATTTTTTGACTAGTGTTTACTTTTTCGCTAATAGCGAAAACTGAATCTTGAAATGTCATCGTTTAAAAATC
>NW_017113788.1:0-211 GCF_001263275.1 Habropoda laboriosa
AGCTTTCTGTGTTCCATGCTCGATTTCACCAAAGCAGTCGGAATTTTTTTCGAGTAAATCAAGTCTCCCTCTCGTAATTACTTCCTATCGTACGATTTTCCTTTTTGTTGAAAATTTTGATTGATTGTGAAAAGACAACGCGTAATTATTTATAAGTTGTTTATTACGATAAATAACCCCAGTGGAATGTCCTGGTGAATGTTGAACTATT
>NW_017113789.1:0-211 GCF_001263275.1 Habropoda laboriosa
TATACCATGAAATAATTTCTATCTGAAATTTTCTCTAATTTATGTCTTCGAATTTAGTATGATGGTTTACTTCTTTCTTACTCGAATTCCGCATTGAAGGATTTACAGTTTCTCCGAATTTTTGAAATTATATAGTGTCTTCTTAAACTTCATAAATAATCGTACATTTTTCATCCTACTTACTCAATTTTTTCGAATTTAGTATGATTAT
>NW_017113790.1:0-211 GCF_001263275.1 Habropoda laboriosa
CAAGATTTTGTATATCTCTTTTTTTGTCTTTCTTTTTAACGTTTTGGTATTTTCCTTATTATAATCCTCGTAGTCACGGAATTTTAATATTAGCTAGCCCATATTGTAGAGCTACTAGCTATGCAGACCATATTTAGATCGTTTGGTTAGGAACGCTTAGAACTACAGTATTCGTTACAAAACTTATACTATAAAGAGTCTTACAATGCCA
>NW_017113791.1:0-211 GCF_001263275.1 Habropoda laboriosa
CATGTCTAACAAGCGCTATTAATGACTACCAATGATTGTCAACTGGTACCAAGCGTTACTCTTTTCCGTTAAATATCATTGGTAATGAAAAGTTGCTATTAAACATCCTTAATCACTACTTGATACTACTGACAAGCTACCAATTGTCACCAATTGTCATTAATTCCTACCAAGTACTACTGATCACTATTAGTTCCCATTAAACATACTC
>NW_017113792.1:0-211 GCF_001263275.1 Habropoda laboriosa
CGTACGTTATTTTATATTTTATTTGATCGTTTTGTGGGGATTTTTCGGTTTAAATGTCGCGGTGTAATCTGTCAGTTTAACGAAACGCTTCTTATCTCGCCGGTTGCCCGTAAGTTTTACCCTAACCGCGACGACTTTTGGCGTCCTGTAGGATGTACACTCGCGTTCAGAAGTATTGGGACACTTGCTCAATGTGAAGCATTCTAAAATC
>NW_017113793.1:0-211 GCF_001263275.1 Habropoda laboriosa
GAAGGAGTAGAAGGATCACGAGAGTTCCCTTGGTCCCGTCTGGAGGCCAGGCTGATTTCACTGTCCTTGAATTCTTACTAACAGCTCGGTTAGATAAAAATAATTAGCCAGATAAACGCGAGGTGTCGGTAGATGGCGCTTTAGCCAAAGCTGATTTTATTCCCCTTGCTACCTCCTCCTCCTCTTCTTCTTCTTCTTATTCGTCGTTTTC
>NW_017113794.1:0-211 GCF_001263275.1 Habropoda laboriosa
GAACCGTTTGACCTCTTGAAAAAACAAACCACACCTTTGTATTCGGTATCAAAAAAAGGTAAGGTTTCGTTGCTCACATTTAGTTTTACGAATTATTCTCTATTCGAATTATTTTTTTATCTGTATTTGCCCCCACAATCGTCGTTCAAAAATTCGGCACAGATGTCCAGAATGCATAGGAGAATCGTACTCCATTTAGAGTACGAGTATC
>NW_017113795.1:0-211 GCF_001263275.1 Habropoda laboriosa
CACGCCCAGCGCGCTCGGTGGGGGTGACTCCGCCCCTTTGGGTCTTTCCCTGGGCCTGTTCGCATAGGGGAGGACGGGGATCGGCAGGACGACGCGTACTCACTCTTCCCGAGATCCTCGAAGCACACTTTTTGCGAACGACGCTCAAATAACGTGGATATAGTTCTTGTATAAAGTATATTATTGTGGAAACGTAGAAACGAGTCAGAAT
>NW_017113796.1:0-211 GCF_001263275.1 Habropoda laboriosa
GGTACGCTACGTGAATATCGCGGGGAAATACTATCTCCATGAGGGACGTTATATGTGTATAGTTGCTTCGTTAGCAATAACAGGGCAAACGTGTGAGATAATGAACTATCAAACCCAAACTATTTATTCGGTACCAAAAAAAGGTTACATTTCGTAGGGAACATTTATTTGTTGGAATTATTTCTAACGACAAAACATTTAATTATTTGTA
>NW_017113797.1:0-211 GCF_001263275.1 Habropoda laboriosa
TCTCAGGCGATATATTTCGGAAATAATCCGACAGATGTAATTAAAGACACAAAATAATTAGTTCTCGTGATCTAAACTTTTATTTACTCATTTGCATCTCAACTAAAATCTAACGTTCCTGCGTATAACTCCCAATGTTCCCCCAGTATACGCTAGTTCGATAAAAAGATCAATACGTCTTAACGGTGACCTAACATTTCATTTTTAATAT
>NW_017113798.1:0-211 GCF_001263275.1 Habropoda laboriosa
GAATTCCACCGTTTCAATTGGCTTTCGTGGAACTTTACGTACGTTTGATCAGATCCTACTTTCGAGGTACTTTCTGTTGTTACGAGTAGCTCTATCGGTAAGTCGGATAAGAGATTTTATTTGGAATTTATTTTCACGGAATTTATATAAAATTTCATTTAGTTGAACGAGAATGAACTTCGTGTCGGAGCTAGATTAGAACTGTGTCAAT
>NW_017113799.1:0-211 GCF_001263275.1 Habropoda laboriosa
CTACCAACTGAGCTATCGAAGGTGTTACAAAAATGTTTCATTTTTGCGCAGATATATCGTAGCAGGATATCGTGTAAATCTGAAGGTCATTTATTGACAACAACGTATATACATACGTGTATACATACCTATATATGTTCACACGTTTGCGTGTAACGATAATTGTCTCATATATTCCTAGATATTCGATGAAATAAAAACAGAATTGTAC
>NW_017113800.1:0-211 GCF_001263275.1 Habropoda laboriosa
ACATACCGATTGAGAATTTTCAACAGGTGATTTTATCGCGGATAATTAGACGAAGGATTGTGTGCTTCAATCGGAGAATAAATTACGAGCGAATGATTCACGAGGTATTAAAACAATGCACGTTGTATTTCGTAACATTGATAATCAGAAGAGTGGCGAGCTTTAAATAACTGCAGGAATGTTTGTCACCGACCGAAATGTTTAATATTCG
>NW_017113801.1:0-211 GCF_001263275.1 Habropoda laboriosa
GAACTAACAAACCACAACTTTGTATTCGGCACCAAAAAAAGGTAAGGTTTCGTTGGGAATATTAATTTGTGGAATTATTTGGAACGACGAAATATTTAATAACTTGTATTTTCTCCACATCGTAGATAGAAAAGTCGACGTCGGCTTGCAGAATGCATAGCAGAACCGTTGGCCATTTAGAGGACGTGAATCGTCCCAGAATGATATGCGA
>NW_017113802.1:0-211 GCF_001263275.1 Habropoda laboriosa
TTACTTTAGCCTTCTTCTCGGTTACATTCTGCCTGGAACACTGATTTTCGTCGATTTTAACGCGGATTATTATTTTCACCACGTCGAATACGCTTCGGAGGTTTTCTTGGAAACTCTTTCGTCTTGCCTCGACGCATTCGTCGTTCCAAGCGTTCACAGGCGAAAATTTAACTACTTAGGTGAAGAAATAAGCGCGAGGCAGAGATTGAGA
>NW_017113803.1:0-211 GCF_001263275.1 Habropoda laboriosa
AACCAATCAGCGTGTCCCAACAAAAATCCCTCTCACGGACGTCCGAGACGCGACGTCGGCCAGCGAGTCGTCAAGTAGTCGTTCAACCACCACGAACAGAGAGAAGCAAGGTGGAACCAGCTCACATCACGCGTTAGAAATTGATCAGTTTTTACAAGTCCCAATCATTTGGGTGGTGCTTCGAACCAGTATCTAGACGGCACAACATCGT
>NW_017113804.1:0-211 GCF_001263275.1 Habropoda laboriosa
AGGTGTTGGACTCTGTGTTCCAAACCAATTTTCAGAATACATTTGTCGTAGGTAATCTGTTACGATGCGTGCATTATGTGCTAGTGCACTATGTAACTTGCAAGGAACATGAAATATCTCACGAATCGTAAATTTTTTTACATTGTATTTGTTGCGTCGCAGACTTTAAGGGTTTGACTTTATGACATGGACGACCAGGCCTGCTATTTTT
>NW_017113805.1:0-211 GCF_001263275.1 Habropoda laboriosa
GAATGAAAAGTGCTCAAGAAAGGAAGTATTGATTTACAAGTAAAGTGTGATGATTTTTACAAATTATTTATCACTCAAAACAATTGCTTCACGTTACTTCGTAAATCTTATTTTATTTTATATTTTACAAAAGTTCATATCATTTTTCAAACACATCTGACTTAAACGTATACCATTATAATTTCCCATAAAACTAAAAATACAATCAAAA
>NW_017113806.1:0-211 GCF_001263275.1 Habropoda laboriosa
CAGAGGAAAAGAGAGAGGCCAGAGAGGGAGAGAGAGTTAGAGAAATAGTGACAGAGAGAGAGAAAGAATTAGAGAAATAATGACAGAGAGAAAGAGAGGAAGAGAAAGAGAGAAAATTACAGAAATAATGACAGAGAAAAAAAGAGAGAGTTTGAGAGGGGCTCAGAGAAGGAGAGAGAGTTAGAGGAATAATAAGAGGGCGAGAGAGAGA
>NW_017113807.1:0-211 GCF_001263275.1 Habropoda laboriosa
AGAACGAAAATTAACCACATCATGTGAGAATAATATTGTCTACTTTGCAAATTTTCAGTTATTTCTTCTCTTCAAAAATATTATAATTGAAAAAATGCATAATAATTAAAGAAAAATCTCGCAGAAATTGTACCAATTTACCATTTCCTACAGAACGAAAATTAACCACATCATGTGAGAATAATATTGTCTACTTTGCAAATTTTCAGTT
>NW_017113808.1:0-211 GCF_001263275.1 Habropoda laboriosa
GCGAATATAGACATATAACGTCGTACTTGGAGAAGGTAATTCTGCGCGACCCACGAAAACATAATGCGACGATTCTCATCCTCTAAATGGCGTACGGTTCTGGTATGCATATTATACGCCGGCGTCAAATTTTCGAACAATGATGTGTGGGAAAATACACATAATTATATATTTCATCGTTAGAAATAATTCCAATAAATAAATGTTCCGA
>NW_017113809.1:0-211 GCF_001263275.1 Habropoda laboriosa
AAGTCTCGCGTTTATTCCAACAAACCGCAAACTGTTGACAATCTCAAAGCAAACATCAACCGTATTATTAGTGAGATACTAAGTACTAGGACTGAGATACTGTGAAAATTGGGTTTGTCGTGAGAGTTTTGAGACTTTCAAAAGTGTCCAAAAGAATTTACATTCCGACGTTTCATTATCAGTTCGTCTCCAGACCCTGGTGAAGCTAGCT
>NW_017113810.1:0-211 GCF_001263275.1 Habropoda laboriosa
CACACGCGATCGCATTGACCCGTTTTCGAATGCTTCCCACGGAATCATCCGCGCTCGATGTCGCTCGAAACAGCCTCTCCGAGCTTCCACGCGAACACACGTCTCCTGCAACAGACGGCTCCTCGATCGAGACGTATAATACAGAACCGGCCGGGAGAATTTTTCGACAGGTAGGACACGCCGCGTGCCTTTTACGGTGCAATGTGACAGC
>NW_017113811.1:0-211 GCF_001263275.1 Habropoda laboriosa
CGACCACATAACAATACATATGCAAGTGTTACGCTATCGTGTGAACGTACTCCTATTCAAACAAAAATTTCGAAGTTTTTATTTGAATATTTCCTGCGCTCCACGGATACCAATCTACGTTCCTATTACCTGAAATCACCCAAAAATTTGTAACATAAGTAAAGTTTGTGTGACACTGTTTCACATTATTTATTTCGTCTATGAGAATTCG
>NW_017113812.1:0-211 GCF_001263275.1 Habropoda laboriosa
GGTACCTACTTAATAGCAACGGTGAAGAGCAGCTAATTAATTACGACTCCTCATAATGACGGGGCATTTACGTTTCTCAGCATCTCGTAATCCTTTTAAAATTTCAAATCGCGAACGAAGCACCGCGTCACGATTTTTCCTCCCCCCCAAAAAGGATCCTCCGTTAACGTTCGGCGAAATTTCTGGTCGAATCTATTTACGGTCTTTGTCC
>NW_017113813.1:0-211 GCF_001263275.1 Habropoda laboriosa
CCCGTTGGGTCCCTCAATATTTTTCCATCGTCGGTTCCTACAAATACATATATTAAAAAATTCGTTCAAGAAATTTCCGAAGTTGTCGACCATTTTTCCAAAAAATCTCGCGCATTTCGCCGTTCATAGTAACCGCAAAAATGTTCGGCCGACACCGTAACATCGATGTTTCTACGCGAGGTGAGGATATAATAAAATTACAGCAGTTCTC
>NW_017113814.1:0-211 GCF_001263275.1 Habropoda laboriosa
TTATATTCTATTCGTTTAAATGTAACACGGGAACCGTTTGAGCTATTGAAAAACCATACCACAACTTTGTATTCGGTACCAAAAAAAGGAAAGGTGTCGTTGATCACAGTTAGTTATAGGAATTATTATTAAAGTCAAAATATATAGTTATCTGAATTTTCCCACACCATCGTAGATTTAAAATTCGACGCCGTCGTCCAGAATTATTAGC
>NW_017113815.1:0-211 GCF_001263275.1 Habropoda laboriosa
CAATCTATGATGCAACGTATTCACACCTGTATTCACGCTGGAGGTGGTCACTTCGAGAAATTTTTCTGGAAGTAAGTAGCTATTACAATACAAAACGAGCTTTTACTTGAAAACAAACTTTTTTTTATTCTAGTATACTGAATCTGCCCCTGCTATACTTCCCACATACAACGGAACACTCTGTACTTCTATTTGTCTAATTTATTAAATT
>NW_017113816.1:0-211 GCF_001263275.1 Habropoda laboriosa
ATCTGGCTCGGCCATCCAGTTCCTATAGTTCAAGTTTATTTCAGTCATCATCGCCTCCAGGGCGAATTATGCGTCTGTAATTGCGTTTTCTTGCGGTACTCTTCGTCTGGCGATTCAATGGATTTTTTTGATCTATAGAAAGAACGATCGAAAGATTTTTTTGGAAAAATCAGTGTAATAGGTCAGTTTGGTAAAGTTAGCGTGAAGCACA
>NW_017113817.1:0-211 GCF_001263275.1 Habropoda laboriosa
TTCGCACACTTTATGCTATATTACAGAGAAACAGAATGAAATAGAACATGTATCTATTAGACAGAATAAGTTTCTTTCGTCATTCTTTGTCATTCACTGTTGAATTCACCTCCACTTTTGCAACGCTCGTTTCATAAATTCAAAAGTATTTGGAAGTTATTCGTCGAATTCTGTTGCCGCATTCTGGCATGGTTCACATTGTGGTAAACTC
>NW_017113818.1:0-211 GCF_001263275.1 Habropoda laboriosa
AATATTTACGAACTAAAAGAACCGTAAACGAAGACGCTGATAACATCAAAATAAACTATAATTTTGCTCGAGCTTTCCCAACATAACTATATAGCACTAACTACTTTTTCTTTATTTTTCGCTGGCCTAAAAATTGTTTCAAGGCTCACGCCATTTCGTACACACCTCTCAGCAGGATTAAACCAACAAACTGCCGGATTCTCTTGAAGAA
>NW_017113819.1:0-211 GCF_001263275.1 Habropoda laboriosa
TTATATATACATATACATAGTGGTTCGTTTAAATAAGTAAGCTAAGTATTTGCATTAATAGTAAGTTTTTTTTTTAATTAGGTTCCCATTAAGCGTTAAAGTTACACCAAGCATGGCTCCAATCTCAGAATTATTACTTTATTACGTACGATTGGATGGTGAGGTTGTCGCGACCACCTACACCATTGAGGTTGGTCATTGTTTCGAGAAC
>NW_017113820.1:0-211 GCF_001263275.1 Habropoda laboriosa
GTTTCTATTTTCACGCGAAATGTCACTGACTGAGTAAACGAGGGAGTGAAAATTTGCAAAAATCCGCTGGCATATACTGCGCGTAGAACAGGGCAGTGTTCAAAACCGGGTGGACATGTTTCTAGTAAGAAAGGGTTAGTATTGAATGGGTAAAGAGGACAGGCAGGAGTATGTGGCTTGATGTGTTGGAGACTGAAGATGGGTACATGAG
>NW_017113821.1:0-211 GCF_001263275.1 Habropoda laboriosa
GAATATGATTACACGAGTGCACACTTTTATGACACAGTGATTGTATTTCATTACGATGAAGCAGACACGAGAGAAGTACTTATTACACTGACAATAAAATTTCTGTCTATACAATTGCATCAAAATCGCCGTAACTTGCGAATAATTACTTCGCAACCTAATAAACAGACAAATTCACCGTCTAATTACACCAGCGAAGTTACAATTTTAT
>NW_017113822.1:0-211 GCF_001263275.1 Habropoda laboriosa
AACAATATCGTGTGCAGACTCCTTATCAATTTCCTCCTCCCGAAATTAACTCTGGTGCGTTCTTCTACACACTTTAGGTCTCTGGGTCAAAAAAGACCCAATGTAAATACGAACCCAAACAATAAACTTTCAATGTTAACATTAAGCGGACCTAAACTTGACAACGCTAAAAGTCATTGCAAGAAATAAGAAGACGATGGGTCAAAAAAGA
>NW_017113823.1:0-211 GCF_001263275.1 Habropoda laboriosa
CGATCGCTGCTGATTTTTGCACCTCTGTTACGGTTTTAAGGCAATTTTTATGAACGATGTGGTGTTATCCTTTTTAAGGATCATTTTTTTTAATTATAAGAAAGTGATTTAATTCATTTTAATCCTTACAGGCACAGTTGTCGACTACTTTATCGTCCAATTTTAGTGGCTTTCTGATAACGAAATTCTCAGTTTGGAGCAAACAGGGATA
>NW_017113824.1:0-211 GCF_001263275.1 Habropoda laboriosa
TAACGAGTCAGACTCGTGTCACAGATTTTGGTCAGGATTAGATAAAAACAGTAACATCGGTAATAAAAATGGATTTCCACTCCAATTTTCGATTTAATTAGTAAAACTGAAGATTGTCAAATTTAATTAATCTACAGTACATCAGAAACGACGCTTAGATGCGCAGTCAGGAAAATAAATCATACGTCAAGGGGTTAAACACTATTAAAAA
>NW_017113825.1:0-211 GCF_001263275.1 Habropoda laboriosa
TTTTACCGACCCTTCGGTCTTTATTTCTTACAAAAATGAACGTGTTTTCACTGTTTTCTGTGGTCGAATTGTCGTCGATACATTTCGGAGATTATTGTTGAAATGAGACACCCTGTGTGTGAAACTAAAAGGACGAGGATTTTGATACTGCAAAATTGAAGTGTATAGTAAAAATTCAAATTTTGTTTTTTGAGTGTCTAACACTAATTTA
>NW_017113826.1:0-211 GCF_001263275.1 Habropoda laboriosa
AATCTATTTCTCACTCGTACAACATACACAAAGTATATCCCTACATCAACTACAAAAAAAAAAGTGAATTTCACATTAATTGACAAAGTGTTTCCTCTATCCGAAAAATTTCAAAAATAAAGTTTCCAGTACACTTTCGCAACTTTACCATTGAAACAACCGTATCAGAGGCACTTAGGCATAAAGAGCACCCAAACTAGCGAAATTTCAC
>NW_017113827.1:0-211 GCF_001263275.1 Habropoda laboriosa
ACGGGGGTGAGATTTGGGTGGGGGGCCAAGACTCCCAATCAAGTTAGGGGCTTGGTCGACGCCCGACGCGAACCGCTCACCCAAGGGGTGTTCTGGGTGAGGTACGCGTCACCTGGGCTTACGGAAAGAACCCAGGGTAACGGTCCCGCTCGCACGTGCCTCAGCTCGCGCGGGTTTACGATGCGTCAATTGCTATTGAGATGCCACGAAG
>NW_017113828.1:0-211 GCF_001263275.1 Habropoda laboriosa
TGAACCCGTGAAGCACGTCGAGGAAACTGTAAAAGAGCCGAGTCCGCAGGAGGCA
Organism: Habropoda laboriosa; assembly: GCF_001263275.1. Taxonomy (NCBI): domain Eukaryota; kingdom Metazoa; phylum Arthropoda; class Insecta; order Hymenoptera; family Apidae; genus Habropoda; species Habropoda laboriosa. The sequence continues at coordinate 56 of NW_017113828.1, forward strand.
GTTGCCGAAGTGTCCTGGAGCACAGTCGTGAAGAAGAAGAGCATGTCTCCCGTAGCTGAGTCGGAGTCGCGAAATGAAGGCGATAAAGTTGAAGACGACGAGGCGAAGGAGACGCCTGATTCCACACAAGTTGCGACGCGGTTGTACCTCCGCGAG
>NW_017113829.1:0-211 GCF_001263275.1 Habropoda laboriosa
CGACTTATAATTAAACCAAAAATTTTTCATCAGTGTTTAAAGAACTGGTTTCAATATTTCATCGGTGTTTAAAGAAGCAATATTAAACGAGAACTGCATTCAGTATAATTAATTTAAGTAGTACAAATCAATAATCTAGACAGAATTCATTTTCTCATTGTGAACAGTCTAGAATTATATTTTTTAAATCACCTCTAAAACAAACTCACCC
>NW_017113830.1:0-211 GCF_001263275.1 Habropoda laboriosa
ATAAAGCATCTAAATTTCTGATCAGTAGCGCACAGAATTATCCCGAATTATCAATAATTACTTCCAATTTCACTTTCAGAAAGCAACGCGTATAAATTCTCAGTGAAACAAACCCTACCCAAATCAATTACTCCGTGCAAAGTCAATCTTGATCGATCGAACCTCTCGCACACGCACATTTTTAAATACACCTTCGATTCATTCCCCCGAT
>NW_017113831.1:0-211 GCF_001263275.1 Habropoda laboriosa
TACAAAAGTTACATGGTTTAAAAGGGTACACTATGCAGTGCGTTAATTTTTTTTATAGGTGGATGCGTTTCGGAGATTTGATGGTCAACTTTGTTTTTTTGAACAGAATACTATATTTTTTGTACCAAAATATGGTCGAGTATCGAACTGTAAGTAAAAAAGTATTGACCGTTATTAGCCCTAAACCTAATAGCTAACGAGTAATTTCACT
>NW_017113832.1:0-211 GCF_001263275.1 Habropoda laboriosa
CACTTCCAGGAAGTGACCTCCTGTCGCATCATGTTCGCCTATTAGAAAGTCACTATTTCGCCCAAAATTTTCGAAAATCGAAAATCGTGACTTTGTATTAGGCGAATATGATGTGACAGAAGGTCGCTTCTTGGAATCGCCTCGATTCTCAGAAATTTCGTCATTTCTGAGAAATGACGAAAATTCCAGGAATTCTCGAGAACTGAAATTT
>NW_017113833.1:0-211 GCF_001263275.1 Habropoda laboriosa
TCAGTTAGTCACTAGAAAACTTACCGAGAGCTTACTTTCTTCTTAATTTTTGTGACATCTGTATCTTGTTTATCCAATTTTATTTATTTTGTTACATGGCTCTTCAAATTATGCATCTTGCGTTGTATTTTCTCTGATTGTCATGCGTTAAGGCACGAAATTATGAGGCGGCCGACGACTATATCCGTTGACCTGCGTCGCTGGGTCATAC
>NW_017113834.1:0-211 GCF_001263275.1 Habropoda laboriosa
TATATTTTCTGCGGTGGAACGTTGCCACGAAAAATTCAACATCCAATGCAGAGAACGTAGTTCGACTTATATCCATCCCTGTTCATCTTACGAAGCATTTGAGCAGTGCGTTGGGTTCTCCCTTTAACTGTCGAGGAAAGTGCCGTTTAACTTTTGTTACTGTGTCAATTAGAAACAGAGATACGATGGTTTAAATAACGAAAGGGACTTT
>NW_017113835.1:0-211 GCF_001263275.1 Habropoda laboriosa
TTAGTAGAACAGATCTTACTGGTGCGCGTCTAAAGTGGTACAACATAAAAATTTCAAATTTGACTGTATTTCAAAGCGAGAAGACAGACCCGCGAAACAATATACCATTATCCAAAGACTTTTGTCGCTACCTGTGCACACGTTGAAAGAAAAAAATCAGAAACAATCGCGTTCGCGAACGTGAAACGAAATCACAATCGACGCTTTAAAC
>NW_017113836.1:0-211 GCF_001263275.1 Habropoda laboriosa
TGCTCGAATTTTAGAGTACCTGAGGTGCAAATACGAACTGTAAATTTCTTTAATTATTTCGCTGCAGGTGATGAATGGATTCAACATCGGCGCTTTTTCGTTCATTTTTGATATTTAAGTTGGTTGGATAACTGTATTTTAGTAACGAGGTAGGTAAAGTAACATTTCAGATTTGTAACTCATTCGTGTGTAAGATTTGAAAGAAGTTTAT
>NW_017113837.1:0-211 GCF_001263275.1 Habropoda laboriosa
AGTTTTCGGACCTATATTTGTATGATCTTCTCTCATCCTTAGGAACAGTAGAACACAAAATTTGGCCACTTATTCCCTTGTCACCCTGTATATGCACATACATAGAATCTTTGCTTGTTCGCCGCGTTTCTGGTTGCATTCGTTCCGTTGCTCCGATTTCATTGAAAATAGTCAAAGAAAATCGCGACCCTCTTCGGTCCTCGCAAGATCG
>NW_017113838.1:0-211 GCF_001263275.1 Habropoda laboriosa
CTTTGAGGCTTTGAGCCTTTGAGGCCTTGGGACTTTGGTGTCTTGAGCCTTTCAAGCCTTGAGACTTTCAAGCCTTGAGCCTTTGAGGCCTTGAGTGTTTGAGACATTGAGACTTTGAGGCATTGAGTCTTTCAGGCATTGAGTATTTGGGCCTTGAGTCTTTAAGGCCTTGAGTCTTTAAGGTATTGAGTCTTTGAGGCCTTGAGTCTTT
>NW_017113839.1:0-211 GCF_001263275.1 Habropoda laboriosa
TACGTTATGGATAATGCGTTCCGCTTCACGAACGCCTAAAACATTGACGATCTGATTGCACTTCGTGCGTCCAATAGTCATCCCTTGTAAAACTTGGGGCTCCTTCCCTATATCTTGCATGAGAGGAAGAAAATTCGAAGCCACCGATAGCGGAATATTGTGCTCGGCGAAGAAAGCCGCATATTTTACTTCCGCAATTTTAATTTTATCC
>NW_017113840.1:0-211 GCF_001263275.1 Habropoda laboriosa
TACGTAGTGGTGAGCATGGGCTCGGTTTCAAATTGAACTTGGTGTGCAAGTGTAAAGGTGATACTGCTATAGTATCGAGTCCGTTTATTAACAAATCGTATGAAATAAACCGTCGAATTGTGTTTGTGATGCGATTATTAGGAGTTGGTTTACAAGGTATAAATGTATTTTGTTCCTTGATGGATATTTGTCACGGACTAGCGAACACCAC
>NW_017113841.1:0-211 GCF_001263275.1 Habropoda laboriosa
ATATTTAGTTTTAGGAATTACTTTTAAAGTCGAAATATTTAATTATCTGCATTTTCCCCCACCGTCGTAGTTCGAAAATTCGACGCCACGTCCAGAATGCATAGCAGAATCAAACACCAATAGACAACGAATATCGCTGCAGTATATAATGTGAAAGTCACGAAGAACTACTATCGCCTAGCCGACGTTACAGGTGTATATTCGCTTCATT
>NW_017113842.1:0-211 GCF_001263275.1 Habropoda laboriosa
CGTTGCTTCCGTTGCCGCCTCTCTTTGTCAACGGTCCTCTCTCCTCTTGTGTTTCTCTTTTTACTGCTTCTGCGCACTACAGCAACTGGCTAGGTTATACGAATGGTTTATAATACGTGTGTATGCGTGTGCGAAAGTTTGTGCAAAAGTGTGCGCATTTATTTGCACTTTTTCGGCTACCAGCAAGCCCAAGGGTAAGTTTCCGCTGTTC
>NW_017113843.1:0-211 GCF_001263275.1 Habropoda laboriosa
ATTTCTGTGAAATTTCTCGAGGAAATGTAGGATATTTAGGGAATTTTTTCATGTTTCACCTGTGAAACAAGTGAATTCAGACAGGTAACGAAACGTGACACATTTATGTCCTCTCAGTTTTCTTAATTCTATACTCCTTCGTTTCCAACGATACTAAAAGCACAGTAAATTTCTGGGAAATTAATTTATCATTCAGCGATGTCCATAACTT
>NW_017113844.1:0-211 GCF_001263275.1 Habropoda laboriosa
TTTATTGTAATTCCTTGATAATTTTATCTGTATTTGCTTTCTAATAGTACTTACTATTTTGTACCATCGGTTTTTTTCAAGTTCATAGATATGTATGTATGTGTGAAAGTAGCGTTTTTATTTGTTAACGCGTTGACAACTTTCTCGACTATTTTAAATTGAAATTGTTGTTTCTTACCTGTTGTTCGAGTAATTCTAGTAAGGGATCTAT
>NW_017113845.1:0-211 GCF_001263275.1 Habropoda laboriosa
AATTTCACCGACACCCAACGAGTATTTTTAACAACTAAATACAGTAGTGCACACATAAGCGTCCTCATTTTTGCACACTTAAACGTCCGTCGCTATTCCCACAAATTCTTGGAAATGGGACTTCGGAGTGGCGTTCAAGCGTGCCGAATGAAACAAAGTAATATCGTCATCCCACTTGTCAGGTACATCTTCTCTCTTTTGTTTAGTTAAA
>NW_017113846.1:0-211 GCF_001263275.1 Habropoda laboriosa
CCAGAAAGTAGAGATACCAACATCTTCTCGCGAAAGCCGGTATAGAGCAGAAGCTCGAGGTACAGCGCCGGTCGATCGTCTGATCGATCCTCACGAACCGCAAACAATACTTGTCGCCTTCTATTCCATAGTAATTTCCTTATCGATAAAAATTAATCTACAGAAATATACCGCAATGAAAGTGGCAATTCCGAATTAACATTGAACGGCC
>NW_017113847.1:0-211 GCF_001263275.1 Habropoda laboriosa
TAGGTCATTTCATGTCATTATACATCTCTGAACGTATTTTAACGTCAACTGTAATATGCAGGAAAAAAAATGATGCATTCATATGTAAAAAGACATTTATTTAAAAACTTCGAAAAAATAACTTTGGAACAAAAATATTCTTTGCGACGTATTCGTCTTTTGATACTAATTCGAATAGTTATAGTAATAGTTAATTAGAGTATTTGAGTGG
>NW_017113848.1:0-211 GCF_001263275.1 Habropoda laboriosa
TAAAACCACGGTGAAATCAACCGATGGAAAACCCTTTCTACTTGATGAGCAACATTAATTCATATCAATCTTCAGTTACTTCGAAATACATCGTCGGCTACGAAACCTATAATCAACCTGGATAACCTGACCTTCTCACTTTGATTCGTACGTATTTTTCATGGCACGAAAATCAAGAAAAATTACGGTCGGAAAAGATTACACTTCACGC
>NW_017113849.1:0-211 GCF_001263275.1 Habropoda laboriosa
TCACATTATTCACCGCAGTGACAAGAAATTTGAGTGACAAAAAGTGGATATTCTTGTTACCACGTTTTAGCGAGCACTGAAAGAAATTTAAATGACAAAGAAGTGGATATTTGTTGCCACATTGTAGCGAGCACTCAGAGAAATTTGAGTCACAAAAGAGTGCATATTGTTTACCAATAAACTCTCAAAGGGTTACTAAGCCTATCACTGT
>NW_017113850.1:0-211 GCF_001263275.1 Habropoda laboriosa
AGGTCCTCTAAATGGCGAACGGTTCTGCTATGCATTCTGAACGCCGGCGTAGAATTTTGGAACTACGATGTGGGGGAAAACACAAATAATTAAATAATTCGTAGTTAGAAATAATTCCTTCAGCTAATTGTATCCAATGAAATCTTACCTTTCTTTGGTACCGAATACAAATTTGTGGTTTGCTTTTTCATTACCTCAAACGGTTCCCGTG
>NW_017113851.1:0-211 GCF_001263275.1 Habropoda laboriosa
CAAAGGTGTGCTTTGTTTTGTCAATAGCTCAAACGTTGCCCTGTTACTGTTAAACGAAGCGAACGTACACATATAACGTCGCACATGGTTATAGTAGTTCTGCGCGTCCATCGCAAATCATACCGTGACGATTCTCTTCCTCTAAATGGCGCACGGTTCTGCTATGCATTCTGGACATTGGCGCAGAATTTCCGAACTAAGATGGTGGGAG
>NW_017113852.1:0-211 GCF_001263275.1 Habropoda laboriosa
TTCACAATTTCTTCCAATTCCCTTCCCTCTTTTCTTTTTTCACCGATTGTTACCTCTTCTCTCACTTTTCTCGCCTCTCTAAAAGTGCGGTCCGTTTATAAAGAGATCCCGAATTGTCATTCCGTGCTCGAGCTCGTCTTCCCTCACGGATCTCCTTGTAAGTACTCTGGTCACTCGTCGATCGTCCTCTGCTTTCACCGTATTTTCCCTC
>NW_017113853.1:0-211 GCF_001263275.1 Habropoda laboriosa
TGCTAGATATCGAATTATCGAAGAAAATTCGCGTACGTTCGATTTTTACGAAATCCCGCCACTTTTCGTTGCAACGGAGAAATATTGACTCTGAGCTGAGCCAAAGAAACGTCGCACGTTGTCGTAGACATGCACACTGTTTATTCTGTGTACGTCTACTTCTAACGCTGATGTACAGGTTATTTCAAGTGTTATAACACTGAAAAGGTGG
>NW_017113854.1:0-211 GCF_001263275.1 Habropoda laboriosa
CCCTAACCTTTCCTTTTCCGCCTATCCTCTACCAACTTTCCTATTCCCTTCAACAGCAACACAAACAAAAAAGTGTAATATACAAAAAATGAATAATGTTAAGGCGTAAAACCAATCACAACTAAAAACCATTGTGCATATTTTACCTTTTTTTTTTGAATGCATAGCGACGATTGCCCCTTTTTGTATTAGGATTAAGAATTTTACCTCG
>NW_017113855.1:0-211 GCF_001263275.1 Habropoda laboriosa
TTCTGGACCAGTTGTACGCCTATACGACCATACATTTATACTTTAATAAATTGAGGTGAAAACAGGGTAACGACGTTCCTCACCGACCTCAATAATAATTACATCTTTGTTACATGTAAAATTTTTCGAAGTGAGGAATTTGAAGTTTTTGCATGATTCAGTTTGGAATTCTTATTTCTATGAAAAAACTGTGTAAAATATACGTGTTAGT
>NW_017113856.1:0-211 GCF_001263275.1 Habropoda laboriosa
ATAAACGTTGATTCGATCGGAGAACCTTTTTTTTCCGATACGTCGAGTATTAATTTCTTGGAGGTATTAGCGCGATGGAGGGACGAAGAAAAATACGTCGAGGTGAACGAGGATTTTTCTCCGTTGGAGAAGCGTGGAAGTGTTGGGAGAGAGTATGGATTCGATTCGGTTCGAAGAGTGGAATTAATTAGAGATATTCATTGGTGTTTTT
>NW_017113857.1:0-211 GCF_001263275.1 Habropoda laboriosa
GTTTAAATATGTTAAAACACGATTTACGTGGAGGAATATGCAAAAAAAAGAGAAAACAGTCGTTTGTAGTACTGCAAAACGCGGTTTGTCGCGAGAATATACAGTATTTCAGTTTATATTCGTTAGAACTCGTTTTACATGGCGAAAAATGCAAAATAAAGAGAAAACAGTCGTCTGCAGAACTGCAGAACGTGGTTTGTCGCGGGAAAAC
>NW_017113858.1:0-211 GCF_001263275.1 Habropoda laboriosa
TGAGATTTGTATAGATAACGATAGATGTGTCTGAGATTTGTTTCGAGTATCAAAAATAAAAAAATTTGTCGTAATTTACAGTTAACGATCATCTTAATGTAGATATTTGTAATCAGTAATCATAATTGACTTACGCTTAATACTGCATAATAACTGTTAAACATACTCTGCCTTAAACCTCGATAGAAAATTAACGAGAATCCACTTAATC
>NW_017113859.1:0-211 GCF_001263275.1 Habropoda laboriosa
GACATTTTGAAAACGTGTCATCCTCTATACCACAAATTTCTCTAACGAACTCGCCAGAATATATGTGTAATTTTAATTACGTATAAAATACACGTATGATTCAAACGATTTTACGTATAATTTCTAACGTTTAATTAGAATCAAATATCTTTTGTAGAGAAAATTGTACAATCTTGCGTGTAAAATTTCTTCGGAACAGCTGTTTACAATA
>NW_017113860.1:0-211 GCF_001263275.1 Habropoda laboriosa
CTAGTATTGAATAAATAAAAGTTCGTTCGAAACACGACTGGTCGCCCAGAGTTTCACCCCCCCTCTCTCCGCGTGTACGAAAATTAATTTCACGATTTCGCGGAATTGTTTCAAGTCTCGCGCTAACGACGGAATTCTTCGTCACGTTGTAGAATTTACAATCGTTAATTTGGAAAATTGAAACCGACGATCTGAACGGTCCGGGCGGTGT
>NW_017113861.1:0-211 GCF_001263275.1 Habropoda laboriosa
TCGAACTTGGTTGGTCGGGAAAATACACATAATTAATTATTTCGACGATCATAATAATTCCAATAACAAAATGTGACCAAAGAAATCTTATCATTTTTTGATACCGAATACAAATGTGTGCTTGGTTCTTCAAAATCCTACACGGTTGCCGTGTCATTGCTAAACGAAGCGATTATACACATATAAAGTCGCACTCGGTTATAGTAGTTCT
>NW_017113862.1:0-211 GCF_001263275.1 Habropoda laboriosa
GTTGGCCTGTCCACTCATCCAACTATTTGGCATCACCTGCCTAAGAAAATTCCGGAGTTCGGTGACGGATATGGTCCTAGACAAATTCGACTGCGAAGTGCCTCGCGAGGACATCGGCATGGTGTGGGATGGCCTCTGTTTCGGCTTTTTACTGCTCCAGAAACGACTCTTCAAGAGCTACTACTTCTTCCACATAGTGGACGAAACGAAA
>NW_017113863.1:0-211 GCF_001263275.1 Habropoda laboriosa
TCGGAAGAAGACCGTGACGAAGCAATGCACGAACGTTAATGTTTGTTTTAGTAATGTATCCACAGGACGTTCGGAATTCCTTATGTAAATGTCAGAAAAATTTGCACCTCCTGCCAGGAATATTTTCAAAATCTGCCCTGTAACTTTCCTCTCTTTCTCCCTGGGTATCGATCCAATTTCACCCGTGAAATATAGTAGCTTTCGGAAACGA
>NW_017113864.1:0-211 GCF_001263275.1 Habropoda laboriosa
TGTTTTGATCGTTGCTGGATTGGGAGGTTCGTGCGAAGTGTGGTCAGGCCCGTTGTTGAATCTCGAGGTCCAGGGTAATTTGTTTGCCGGCTGTTGACACGCGGCGAGGTGAACTGGTTGTGGGAGGTGATACAACGGTTCTAATGCTTGTAGGGATTCTGTTCGAGTCTGTTGGAGCGGTCAGAGTTTGCTCAGGTATGCGGTGTAGATA
>NW_017113865.1:0-211 GCF_001263275.1 Habropoda laboriosa
TACCTAGACGTTTTCAATTTCACCATTTCTCGCCTGATGCAACTCGCCTGAGTAATCGAAGAACCGTTGCCTTCATATTCGACACCAGTTAGCCATTTCTTCTCCAGTTAAGAAATCTCTTAGGCGTATCGAAACGATAGCGCGAGGAAGATCCGTGCAACGAGTCCTCTCGCGGTTTTCGTTTCGACGTGAAAAACCACTTGTGACGAGA
>NW_017113866.1:0-211 GCF_001263275.1 Habropoda laboriosa
TTGACCCTTTTGCAGCTTAGCTCGGGAGAATCTCAATGAGAAGACTTTAGGTAGAAACAGGGAAAGCTAAGGAAAACTGTGTATACAGGGTGTCTTGCTTACGATGAACGTTTCAACTGTTTAGCTTTTTGGTTCGCTTTACTTCTGTCTAAGGTGTAAATTAATCAAGAGTAAACTAAACTTCGAAATTTCTCGATTACCCTCTGTCAGG
>NW_017113867.1:0-211 GCF_001263275.1 Habropoda laboriosa
AGAACATTTTGTTCACAATTTCAATCCCTCCTAAGAAATTCCACCGTTTCAAGTTAAACGGAACACCCTGTATACTGCATTTTAAAGTACCTGAATTTCTAATTAACAGATATATTGGAGCAATACGCTTAGATATATTTTTTGGGCTACGTAATAGCCTTGCAAATTAAGCAGATCGTTTATCGGGCACATGCAGTGGCGCGTATTTCTC
>NW_017113868.1:0-211 GCF_001263275.1 Habropoda laboriosa
TCAATTGGACGGATTGATCGCGAGTTTACGTGTTTTTCGTGTGCTTAACCCTTTCGCGACTAATAGGAAACGTATCGTTTCACTTGAATACTGGAACATAAATTGATCTCGACTTGGGATCCATCGCAGGTGTGAGAAATTCTTGAAAAAAATAATCGGTCACGAAAGGATTAGTCTTTCATCATTTTTTGCTTATGCTTAATTTTTGATA
>NW_017113869.1:0-211 GCF_001263275.1 Habropoda laboriosa
AAATTACATGTGTTCTTCGGGCTACTCTTTTTTAATAAATAAGACTATTTTTAATCATTCTACCCTTTCGATACCCCAAATAATATATGCAAATTTCAGATTCGTGCGATGTCATTTTTAAGGTTTGCAATTTTTACGGCGAGCATTATATATTACTGAAAGCAGTTGCAAGAATAACTACTGAAATATTCTGAAATATAAATTAAACACG
>NW_017113870.1:0-211 GCF_001263275.1 Habropoda laboriosa
ACGTGAATACAAAGATAAAAAATTTCTTTATTAAATCACGTTGTCCACTCTTATCTAAGAAAATAGTTTGCATCGTCGAGAAGTAAACAGAAATTTTGGTCAAACCGTTACTTCGAATAAATACTCTTTGAAAATTCTTTCGATTGCACTTCCATGTATTTTCTGTCGCTCAGAAACGTTTCAACGAGCTGAAAAAGCACGCGAGCTACGG
>NW_017113871.1:0-210 GCF_001263275.1 Habropoda laboriosa
ACCACGTTTTGCATCAGTGCAAACGACTGTTCCCTCTTTATTTTGTATGTTTCGCACAGTAGAACGTGTTTTTACGTATATATTCTGAAATACTGCTGTTTTCTCGCGACAAACCACGTTTTCCAGTACTGCAAACATCTGTTTTCCCTTTATTTTGCATGTATCGCCACGTAAAATGTGATTTAACGAATATAAATTGAAATACTGCTG
>NW_017113872.1:0-211 GCF_001263275.1 Habropoda laboriosa
TATTTTAATCGATGGTGTGCATGTCTATTGAACTAATTAACAGTGGTTGTTATGAAACTCGAGAGCGTTGTTATAAAAACAAAAACTAACCTGATGCAGGTCACTGGAGCAAGAAACAGTGGTTGATATGTGAAATTCGAGTGTAATTACGGTTAATTTAATTTTTCGTTGATAAAGGGGTCGCAATAAATTAAGTAAGAGTCGTAAAAGC
>NW_017113873.1:0-211 GCF_001263275.1 Habropoda laboriosa
ATACAAAGGTGTGGTTTGTTTTTTCAATAGCTCAAACGGTTCCCGTGTTACAGTTAAACGAATCGAATATACACATATAGCGTTGCTCTTGGAAATTGTATTTCTTCCCGATTTTCACGTAACGTTCCGTTACGATACTCGTACACTGAATGGAGTACATTTCTGCTATGCATTCTGGACTTCGGCGCCGAATTTTCGAACTACGATAGTG
>NW_017113874.1:0-211 GCF_001263275.1 Habropoda laboriosa
GTGATTAAATTTATTATTCCTTATTTATTAAACTTTTTTATTTATGAAGAGTCAAGCATCAAGCATGTGCTTTGATACTAAAATTGGAAGAATTTCAAAAAGTGGAGTTAATCATTTAGCCTTCTGAGTGGCTCAATTATTGCAAATCTTATTGTCAATAAATCAAGTAACGAATGTTGATATAATCAACCAGAATTTAGTCTACTATATA
>NW_017113875.1:0-211 GCF_001263275.1 Habropoda laboriosa
GTTTTTCAAGTGAATTCAGGTATTGAAATCTCAGATGCAAGATTGTCGTTAATTAAAAATTGTCAAAGTTACAATTTTTGCCAGGATTTGACACGATCGTTAGCGAAGCTAGCGTCAGCGACAAGCAATGCGTGAAAATATCGAGACAGACAAGCAGCTATTCGTCGTTATTTGCATATCCCTTCGGATGAAAAATGATAACAGACGAGTA
>NW_017113876.1:0-211 GCF_001263275.1 Habropoda laboriosa
AACATTCAAAATAAAGAGAAAACATTAGCGTGCAGTACTGCAAAACGAGGTTTGGCGCGAGAAGTGAGCAGTATTTCAGTTTATGTTCGTTTACATTAGTTTCACGTGATGAAACATGCAAAATTCAGAGAAAACAGTCGTGTGCAGCACTGCAAAACGTGGCTTGTCGAATGAAAACAGCAGTATTTCAGTTTATATTCGTTAAATCATA
>NW_017113877.1:0-211 GCF_001263275.1 Habropoda laboriosa
CCTTTAGGAGTACGAGTATCGCCCAAGTATCTAATGTGAAAATCGCGAATAAATGCTATCACCCAGCCGACGTTATATTTGTATATTCGCTTCGTGTATCAATAACACGGCAACCGTGTGAGATATTGCAGAAGCAAGCACAACTTCCTATTCGTTACCAAAAAGAGGCAAGAATTCGTTGGTCACATTTAGTTTTAGGAATAGTTTTTAA
>NW_017113878.1:0-211 GCF_001263275.1 Habropoda laboriosa
TGCATTCTTGACACGTTGATATAACGTTATTTTCCTTTCTTCCCCTGTTCGCACGAAGCGGATGCGGCTTGAGCGCAGGTAGAGTGTAATTTATACGAAATTAAGTAATCGGAGATAATAGAAAAACGTTCTCAATAATAATAAAACGAATTTACACTCGAGACAACAAAACTTAATTCAGCTTAATTGAATTTTGCTATTCAGCGATAGC
>NW_017113879.1:0-211 GCF_001263275.1 Habropoda laboriosa
GGAAAAATCGTGCGAAGAATGGAGAAAAATATATTTCACCAATTTTTTCAGAAATTCACTTTTGACAACGCGACGATTATTTTCCTAGGACAAATGTGGGAGAATGCGATTACTTTCCTTCGTCGTTGTCCATCATGGCCGTTTATATCGAAAACTTGCTCGACGAAATTTCTCCAACCGGAAGTTCCCTCCTGTCGCGAGTTTCTTCAAT
>NW_017113880.1:0-211 GCF_001263275.1 Habropoda laboriosa
TGTTCTTACAAAATTGTCAAAGTTGTATTTTTCACGAAGAATATTTCAACGAAAAAGAACTTTTTGTCAAACGGTACCCTTTTCTTTACTTTAAATTAAAAGTTAAACACGCTGGAGGACTTTCCCAGTATTATACAAAGAGGGTGAAGAAGAAGTTGAACGCGAGAGGACACAGACCACAACCACCCCGAAAAATACCTTCTCTTCCACT
>NW_017113881.1:0-210 GCF_001263275.1 Habropoda laboriosa
ACTCGTTTACCGCGGAGAAACATGCAAAATACAGAGAAACCAGTCCGGTGCAGTGCTGCAAAAAGTGGTTTGTCGCGAGAAAACAGCAGTATTTCAGTTTATATTCGTTAAAACCTGTTTTACGCGGCGAAACATTCAAAAAGAAGGGAAATCAGAAGCTTGCAGTACTGCAAAACGCGGTTTGTCGCGAGAAAACAGTAGCATTTAGGT
>NW_017113882.1:0-211 GCF_001263275.1 Habropoda laboriosa
TCGTCTTATCTTCTTGAAGTTAGATTTCTCAAGTCATTTATATTTGATTTATTTGCAATGTACCTGAAGGCAATTAAGAAACGCAGAAGAGAGAGATAGAAGAAACGATACGAATATCTGCTTGCATGCCTGTTGCCAATTGTTAAGGCTTTGATTTTTGACATTTACAATTTTTGATTGTACTAGCTATCACCGTACTTGCTTCATATTT
>NW_017113883.1:0-211 GCF_001263275.1 Habropoda laboriosa
AAGGAGTACAGTTGTTTTTTAGGAATAGTTTCTGTGTCGAATAATTTTATATCAACTCTTCGGCACTCTAATTGAATTACGGTAAAGGTATGCGTATTTATTCGTTATATTTGGAGAATAATTTTATATTAACCCTTCGACAGCCTGGTAAAATTATGCCTGATAGAATTTTTTCGGGATACGTAACCTTGCGTTGTTGTTATCGCAATAA
>NW_017113884.1:0-211 GCF_001263275.1 Habropoda laboriosa
AACAAAAGGGAGAAAATTGAGAAAATTGTCACATGCGAAAAGTTTTCAATTTTCGTTCTATTGCTTGGAATTCTAATGCACAGATTTTTACCGTCTAAAGAAATGTCAGAAGTTGACGTTTTGTAAATTTTCTTTTCGCTCTCAAAAATTTCACGTTTTCCACTTGTCACTTAGGGCTAATTTTTCGTCAAAGAGTATCCTACGTTCACAG
>NW_017113885.1:0-211 GCF_001263275.1 Habropoda laboriosa
CCCCGATACTACAAAGTTTTACTAAAATCTGTTGAATTCTACAGACATTTACTAAAATTTACTTGCTAAATGTAAAACGAGTCTCGTTGTCGTTACAATTTTAATATAAAATTATTTGACACAGAAAAGTCATTACAAAATAATTAAGATTTCAAAAAGAAATTATTCATTCCAGAATCTCTACGTATAACGAGTACATACGTATATTTTT
>NW_017113886.1:0-211 GCF_001263275.1 Habropoda laboriosa
TATTAAAAACATTAGATTTATTTGTCAACAGTAAACAAATTAATTTAGTTTGAATAACATAAGCAATACATTTTTCCAAAATATTTATTTTTCGTTGCAATAATTTTTGAAAATTCCGTATCAAAACATTCACACGTCAAATGCCACGTTGTATAGAATAAACCAATGAGCTTCCTACGTTACTGTACTATTCTAACTTGTTCCCGGTAGA
>NW_017113887.1:0-211 GCF_001263275.1 Habropoda laboriosa
TCACAGCTTTCCAAGTCTGGTGGGTCTTGGGCATTGGCTTTGGGTCTTTCAATCTATCATTGTAGGCCACTGGTGGGATGAAAATTCAAGGCTGAAGGGAATTCAATGGTCCACTTGTGGAATTGCGAAAGTTTCATGGGTCTGAGAAAAGCTTCCAAGTAAATTGTGGGTCAAAATCGAAGGCTGGGAGGACTGAAATGGGTCACTAAGG
>NW_017113888.1:0-211 GCF_001263275.1 Habropoda laboriosa
TTGATTTTTGGCGAGCACAGTGTTTTCCATAAATACTCTTCAATTTCTCTCGTGTCACGTCTCTGCATCACGAATGTAATTTATAATTATAATTTGAATTGCTATATCTAATTAAAATCTCGAACATGTGAATATTTATTTCCATTGAAACTACACGTATTCACGACACATTTTCCCCGAACGACTCCTTATCATTACCGAGAAATCAACA
>NW_017113889.1:0-211 GCF_001263275.1 Habropoda laboriosa
CACGGGAACCGTTTGAGGTAATGAAAAAGCAAACCACAAATTTGTATTCGGTACCAAAGAAAGATAAGATTTCATTGGATACAATAAGCTGAAGGAATTATTTCTAACTACGAATTATTTAATTATTTGTGTTTTCCCCCACATCGTTGTTCCAAAATTCTACGCCGGCGTTCAGAATGCATAGCAGAACCGTTCGCCATTTAGAGGACCT
>NW_017113890.1:0-211 GCF_001263275.1 Habropoda laboriosa
TGATAGTTTGGAGAATTTTTTCGCGGTGAAAGGAACAGAGGGAAAATATTGTGTGTGTTTGTGCTGGATGAGGAATTTATGAGATTTTTTAGTGGCGTGATTTAGGGTGTTTCACTTTGGGAAGTGAAGGGTGGTAAATATGTTTGGATGTAGGTATTACACAAGGGTGGCTGTTATGTCATACTGTACCGCTATTGGTAAGAAAGTTGTG
>NW_017113891.1:0-211 GCF_001263275.1 Habropoda laboriosa
AACGTTGTTTATGGAATACTTTAATGATACTAGAAATAGAAGTCCTCCAACAACAACGACAGAAGCACCCATTACTCGTCGGCGGACCGGCTTTCGACCAAATAATCAGCCGATTTTGCCTTCGAAACTAAGCAATAAAAATAAAAATGAACAACAACCGGTCAGTCCCAACCCTGTGCCGAAATTGAAACTGCCAAGAACGCAGGGTCGC
>NW_017113892.1:0-211 GCF_001263275.1 Habropoda laboriosa
AATGGATCGTACACAACCCCTGCTTTACGATTCATTTAGTAGCTCAGCATACAAGCGTTACCTGTACACTGTTTTAATACTACGTCAGGTAACAGAAGCTAAAATATTGCACATTATTCACATTTGACAATTCTCAGATTTACAAGTTAAAACTATAGCTGCAACAAAGATGAATCTTTCTTGCTAAGTACGGCTGCTTTTGTCGCACCTT
>NW_017113893.1:0-211 GCF_001263275.1 Habropoda laboriosa
GCCTGAAAAGTAACGGGATTCGCTTCCCTTTTTTCGCGTTCAATTTTTTGCCAGCGCCACCTATCAAATTGTGAACGGCGTTTTGAAGGTTATGTTTTGATATACAGACTCTGTTACTTCACGAGCGATAAAGATACGTATAATGTGAAAGGTATTGCGAGTGAAGTGACACTATCTCGGTAGATCTCGTTATGAAAATATACGAAAAGAA
>NW_017113894.1:0-211 GCF_001263275.1 Habropoda laboriosa
TGAAACGGTTTCCGTGGTACTGTTAAACGAAGCGAATATACACGTAAAGTCGCGCTCGGAGATCGTATTTCTTGTCGTTTTTCACGAAACGTACCGGTACGATACTCGTACTATAATCGGAGTACGATTCTGCTATGTATTCTGGACGTCGGCGCAGAATTTTCAAACTACGATGTGTGGGAAAATACAGATAATTAAATATTTCGACTTT
>NW_017113895.1:0-211 GCF_001263275.1 Habropoda laboriosa
CTAGTGAAACATAAGAAACTCGAGAAAAACATAAGAAATTAAACCGAACATAAGAAACTCGAGACAGAGTCGTTGTCTGCATTAAATCGAACGAAACACGAAGCTACGTGCCATTTTGAAAGTAAAACTATCGCGAGAGAGAGCGATCGCTCTCGAGAGTATCTCTCGCGAGTGGACACTGCCCCTGAGCTTGACTGTCCGAGAGCATAGC
>NW_017113896.1:0-211 GCF_001263275.1 Habropoda laboriosa
ATTTAGATTTCCTCTTTTCGTCATGTTGCGTCGCGTAAAAAGCACGAATTTCCGCGTTTTCTCGCTTCGGTTACAACTAGGCGAACCGATTCGTACGGTCGAGCCTGTCGTTTCGCTCAACTAGCTCGGATACAATCTTTCTCAGGCATAATTAGAAAATTATGGATACAGTATTTTATTGAAGAATAAAAATCCTACGATTGCTTTATTC
>NW_017113897.1:0-211 GCF_001263275.1 Habropoda laboriosa
TATAAAATTAGAAACTGCTGTGTTAGCACAACTTAAATAAACGTAACACACGATAGGCTATTAACCAAAATGCTCCGGAAAACCTTTGGAGCCTCCTCGTTCGACTTTCCAAGGAAAGGACTTAGTTTATGGCACCCTCGGGTACCCACGCGTTTTCTCTTCCTGGGTGACAAAGTCCAGGCCACCAATTCGCCGCCGAAATCTCGCATTT
>NW_017113898.1:0-211 GCF_001263275.1 Habropoda laboriosa
CAGTACATCCTTTACAGTTTCACGATTATCAGCTTTGTAAATTGTAACTAGATTCAGAATTAATATTGATCCGTTTCTGTCACATCTTCTTTACTACCTGCACAATGGCAAAGGGTTCAAAAAAATGCAAAGAGGATCGTAATATCTAAAGAAGGCCTTGCGATAACTTTCAAATTAGATGTTTAAAGTCTACACAAACTCTCCAGAGAGA
>NW_017113899.1:0-211 GCF_001263275.1 Habropoda laboriosa
GCTCTCCCGCGCCCACGTTTGGGCGGTCCCGGCGCACTTCGGACACAAACCAAGAATTACGGTGCACACTAGCAAAAAAGTATTCCGTCCGCAGTGATCATAATCGGTAGGCGCGCGCCGTCCATACGGAGAGCTTCTGCAGGAAGTATTCAGCAGTCGAAGGGTTAAAGAGTCCTTTACTTGCGTTGGGAAGAGTCCCAGAAAGTCGGAC
>NW_017113900.1:0-211 GCF_001263275.1 Habropoda laboriosa
GATAAATAATTACATTTCTTCATTTTTCTTGATATTGAAGTCTTTCCTTGACTCCTGTGGTAGCCTGGAACCCTCCATTTCTAATTTACACAAAGTTAATTTTCAAACGTTAAATAAAAGTTATAAATAATTTCTAATTCATCTATTGCATGCTCATAAACTACTCGCAGGATAGCTGAAAATCGGACGAAAATCAGGTAGGTCAACCATA
>NW_017113901.1:0-211 GCF_001263275.1 Habropoda laboriosa
GTTATTGTCAAATTTCGTAGGATTAATGCTGATTGTGTGTGAAACGTATATATACAGGGTGTTCCAAAGAAACATATACAACCAATGAGACTCCCATTTAGTTTCTGGAAATACATATATTGACTAACACACGATTGCTCCTTCAACAACTTTCGTACCTATTTGCTTTTGAAACACCTTGCACTCCTTAAACACCCTGTACTTTTCATAC
>NW_017113902.1:0-211 GCF_001263275.1 Habropoda laboriosa
TAAGCAATGTATTAAGTGTACAGTTTGTGATAAGTATAAATTGTACAAATGTCATAATTGCTTAGAATAATTTGAGTTCAATAATGAACATTTTTTATTCCTTGTTTAACCTTTTAACTACGGCAAAATTGTGCGGACAGCTAGCTCTGCCGCGGACTGTGAGTGAACGACGTTAAGACCGCAAAAAATAAAAAGAAAAATGCGAATCGAT
>NW_017113903.1:0-211 GCF_001263275.1 Habropoda laboriosa
AAAGTGTTAAGTATGATTTCTTCCCGCCAATTCATTACATTGTACGGCAAAATTGAACTACTATGCTCCTTATCCGGTGAACTGGCGTTCGCGTAGTAGCTTACCCGTTCAGTGGTAGCGTATTCGCGATAAAACCGTTTCGATGCCGTATCGAAAGAGTTAAAAAAATGATAAAAACAGGAAAAAGGTAGATATGGGTCAATACTGACCC
>NW_017113904.1:0-211 GCF_001263275.1 Habropoda laboriosa
GACGGAGACATCAATTGATTCGTACTCATTTTTTTGCAAATATTAAAATTCATTTAAGAAAAGTTCGTAGCTCATAGCTAGATAAATAATCCGGAAATATTTTCTATGGATTAAATTTTGTGGACATTCGATAATTGACGGGATATTACGCGTTTCCACGGAAATTGACGAAATAATGAAACAACGCGATTTGCAGTTGGCACTTAACTTA
>NW_017113905.1:0-211 GCF_001263275.1 Habropoda laboriosa
TGTTGGCCACTTAGGGAACACGGTTAGAGCAAAAGATCTGAATGTAATTAAATTTCAAAACACTACACGGTTTTATTCCGGTTCAATTTACAAGCAGCGATTTTTCAACGTGTCACGCCAGATTTAATTATAATTGCGGTCTATATAATATGTGTAAGTACATCGAGCTTTGAAATTGAAAGTAACGATGAAAAGTTGAAATTAATAAAAT
>NW_017113906.1:0-211 GCF_001263275.1 Habropoda laboriosa
TGCAATGAAAACGAATATCATTCGACGAATATTGGGTATAAAGCGCGAACAAGAGGGAGAATGAAAGAGGTGTGTACAGTGCAAGAGTGAAATCGTGCCTAACTCTGTGAGTTTCAGAGAATGTCAAGTAATTGCAAATAAATTAAGTGGACAATGATGCAGATAATAAAAGTATCGAGAGGTAGAAATCAATTGAAGGCGTTTAATGTCG
>NW_017113907.1:0-211 GCF_001263275.1 Habropoda laboriosa
AGTAATCGTTTGCAGTACTGCAAAACGTGATTGTAGCAAGAAAACAACATTACTTTATTTTATTTTCGTCAAAACACGTTTTACGTGGCGAAACATGAAAAATAATGCGAAAACAGTCGTTTGCAGTACTGCAAAACCTCTTGGTCGCGAGAAATCAGCAGTATTGCAGATTATATTGGTTTAAACACGTTTTACGTTGCGAAACATGCAA
>NW_017113908.1:0-211 GCF_001263275.1 Habropoda laboriosa
AGAAACGTACGACGAGGGTAACGAAAGAGAAAACTAGAATCGATAATTCGTTGGCTTTTTACGTAGAATATTCCACTGTGCCCTGTTTGAATTTGGCGCGTTACAAATTGAAAAGTATCACATTCTACGAAAAATGTGCGCTTTAAAAATTCTTCTGAGCTTAGTCATGAGAACTATTATACAACCAAGAGATTAAATCGTGTTTTGGAAT
>NW_017113909.1:0-211 GCF_001263275.1 Habropoda laboriosa
CACTGTTAGGTGAATTTCACTTACTTTAGTTTGATACGTTGTTAAATTTTTAGCTTTTGATTTTTGCAGGCAAAGACCTCATTTGCGTTTTTCGTTTGTGGGCACAAGGTGTTTGTTATTTTCAATATAATTTTAATAACTGGTATTCATATCAATGTGTTAAAATTCTTTAAAATTCTCCATCTGTGATCATCCTCCACTTCAACATTCG
>NW_017113910.1:0-211 GCF_001263275.1 Habropoda laboriosa
GCTAATAAACACACGAGCGTAGACTCACTGGCTGATCCCTAATTACACGAAAGAATACGAGATATTAACAAATACCCCAAATTTATTTTCGCATTAAACACACCTAAATGAAAAAACGTTAAGATTCCTTTAAGCGTATCACCGTAGGAAGAAAAAAATATGTACAATTTTCTGATTATGTATGTACATGATATTTTCTCCAGCAAACTAC
>NW_017113911.1:0-211 GCF_001263275.1 Habropoda laboriosa
GTGGAAGAAGAGTGTGAGCCACTGTTTGGGGCAAAGTGATTGAGATTATGATCTTTGCTGTCTGTTTGGGAATGTCTGAAATTAGTGGGAGAAATTAAATAAGAGTACGAGAGAGACAGAGGGAGAGGGAGAGACAGGGAGAGACAGAGAGAGAGGGAGAGACAGGGAGAGACGGGGAGAGATAGGGAGAGATAGGGAGAGACAGGGAGAG
>NW_017113912.1:0-211 GCF_001263275.1 Habropoda laboriosa
GGTTATTGTTTTAGATGGGAACTGTGTCTGCTTGGTTTGAGTGAAAGGCTTTAAGTAATACTTAAGGATACTGCGATACATTGTGTATATGTGTACAGTGAATTAAGTTCAAATTGTACTGGGTGAGCTACTTCCTTTTTTACTTCTGGGAGACACCAGAAAAGGGATAATATACGACTTTGATACTGTGTTCTGTTTCTTGGAAGGTCTG
>NW_017113913.1:0-211 GCF_001263275.1 Habropoda laboriosa
AATAAAATTCGCCGGTTCCTTTGAGTCGCGAACAAAATTCGCCAGCTATTTTCGTGTCGCGAACAAAATTCGCCAGCTTTTTTCGTGTCGCGAACAAAATTCGCCAATTCCTTCGTGTCGCGAATAAATTCACTGATTCCTTTGAGTCGCGAACAACATTCGCCAATTCCTTCGTGTCGCAAACAAAATTCGCCGATTCCTTCGTATCGCG
>NW_017113914.1:0-211 GCF_001263275.1 Habropoda laboriosa
AGTCAATGCGTGTGGATGATTGATTGTTAATTATTTATTATTAATTAGTTATCCACAACTTAGCTCCATGTTATCAAAATTGCTGGCAGAAGAAACTAGGAACGGCGACGGCGCGCATGTGCGGGCCACTGGGGATTTCAAGATGGCTGAATTGCGGCGTGTTTTCACACGCAACGTCGACGGAAATAACTCGGAGCTCGTTCTAATGTGT
>NW_017113915.1:0-211 GCF_001263275.1 Habropoda laboriosa
AATGTTCCGAACGAAATCTTACCATTTTTTGGTACCGAATACAAAGGTGTGGTTTGTATGTTCTATAGCTCAATTGGTTCCCGTGTTACTGTAAAACGAAGCGAATATACCCATATAACGTTGCGCTAGGAGATAGTATTTCTTCGCAATTTTCACGAAACGTACCGGTACGATACTCGTACTCGAAATGGAGTATGATTCTGCTATGCAT
>NW_017113916.1:0-211 GCF_001263275.1 Habropoda laboriosa
GTATCATTTAAGTAAATTTTTGAAAGCTTTAGATTATTCGAAATTGTGAAAAGCTAATTTTAGTACTCTTTGAAGGATATTTTCCGTGTTTTTGAAGAGTATATAGCACAGGTTCTGCATTTTTAGATTATTAAGGCATCGAAGGTTACATATTACCTATCTAGGGTCCATTATATATTCAGCATCTTAATAATGTGGAAAAGTAATTAGA
>NW_017113917.1:0-211 GCF_001263275.1 Habropoda laboriosa
AAAAATATAAGAAAGAAGCATATCTCGTTAGATGTAGGTATTTACAAAGTACGACATCAAATTCTCGATGAACACCAGCCAACATCGAACCCGCGATGCTTTTCACAAGAGGACCACGTGTCAGATTTTCAAACACTCTCTCAGCTGTTATCAGACGTCGTGTTCATGTCTCGACTGACCGATATCGAAAGGTCGTTCGTTCGTATCGAGG
>NW_017113918.1:0-211 GCF_001263275.1 Habropoda laboriosa
AATTTATTCCTTCAGAAAACACTAAGAATGCCACCAATAATGTCGCACATTTTCAAGTAATAAAGATAGGCAATGAACTCACGAATGTATATTTGAGGAAAATATAATTTCGATATGATTTAGTTTAAAAAAAAAGATAAAGTCACACATTTCCAATGAACTCAGGAACGCATATTTTAGGAAACTATAATTTCGATATGATTTAGTTTAA
>NW_017113919.1:0-211 GCF_001263275.1 Habropoda laboriosa
TCGTCGGCAAGCTTTTCGCTGCTGCTGAAGGAAAGTTAATCTTTGCTTGTAACGACAGAAGATGTGATATTTTGCTGGTGATGAGATGTTCGACCACTTCTCGTGTCGTTTGAAGATTCTATTTTGTTTTTGTTTTGGTATTAGATTGTTTGGTATGTTGGGAAATGTGTGAAATTTACGTTGTTTGCTTTTCTTTGAATATTTTAATATG
>NW_017113920.1:0-211 GCF_001263275.1 Habropoda laboriosa
GTTTTTCGATTAGGTAACTCTTAGATGTAGACCGGCTTTCAAATACGTTCTTCTCGCATACCGTGTCTACTTGTGAAATACCTCGTAACACACTGCGTTTCTCGTTAGGGAGAATGTGCCCCTGATAAAAACTTCTCGAGGAGTTACCAGCTTCGCAATGCTTACATAAATTACTGAACAGATATGATCGTTTATGAAATAATTTTTCGTG
>NW_017113921.1:0-210 GCF_001263275.1 Habropoda laboriosa
TGTCATGCATTCTGGACGCCGGCGTCGAATTTTCGAACTACGATGTGGGTGAAAACACAAATATTTCAATATTTCGTCGTTAGAAATAATTCCAACAAGAAAATGTTCCCAACGAAACCTTACCTTTTTTTGGTACCGAATACAAACGTGTGATTTGTTTTTTCAATAGCTCAAATGGTTCCCGTGTTACTGTTAAACGAAGCGAATATA
>NW_017113922.1:0-211 GCF_001263275.1 Habropoda laboriosa
GCTTGGTTCGCTCTCTACGATTTGATTCGCGTCGTTGCACCTTTCTACATAGAGCGCAGCTCGGTTTTATCGCAAAGTCCCCAAAGTGCTAACAAAACCGATCTTTACTATTTCCAAGACCAAATGGCAGTCCTCGACGCGCTACTTTCGTCCCCCTAAATTTGTCCGGAATTTGTTCCCCGTTACTCCACTTTTCGAATTGTCTCGAGTG
>NW_017113923.1:0-211 GCF_001263275.1 Habropoda laboriosa
AACTTTGAAAATTTTCTTTCATCTCTTCAGCTTCTTTTCTGCTGATTTTGTAACGATTCTGAGGTACTTGAGGAATGTTCAAATATTGTCTCACGTGTAATGGTCGTTTAAATTGTGTCTGCTGCTATGGAAAGTAAGGAAAAATTACTGAAAGAAGTCCTTTCAATATTATCTACATTTTTATAATGCGAGGTAACATCAGTTTAATGAT
>NW_017113924.1:0-211 GCF_001263275.1 Habropoda laboriosa
CCCTGTATAAATTTCGATCTATAAAAATTTGTATACCGTTCGATGGAAAAGTAAAAAAAAAAAATTGAGAGCTCACGTTGTTGCCCCCTCTTGAAAGGTGAACGGAAATAACCAATCTGTCATTTAAAATGGCATTAGGGGGTTAAGATGTAAAGGTAAAATATGATGCATTTGACAGCCAAACGATTTATGGCAGGTGAGCACCGAAAAT
>NW_017113925.1:0-211 GCF_001263275.1 Habropoda laboriosa
AAATACACTTTGATTAATGGTGATTCAAGAATCGTCAATTTTTATACCTGTAACACACACGAATAAGACAAAAATACATTCTTCCATATATCGAATAACCTCTTCTCCCACCTGTTCGAATAACAGCCGGTGCTATTCTATCCACGATGAGCACAAGCTTCGTTAACCTACGTCAGAGCGATGATAGTTCTGTCGGTGTGATTCAGACTTT
>NW_017113926.1:0-211 GCF_001263275.1 Habropoda laboriosa
GGTGATTTGTTGGGTTCAGGTTGGATTTTTGGTGTTTTGGGGAGATTGAGGGATTACTGAGTCCGTTGAGTTTGGGTTCTTGGTGTTTCGGAGACATGGAAGGGTGATTTGTTGCGTTCAGGTTGGGATTTTGGTGTTTTAGAGAGGATGAGTATGGGGTTTAGGTCTTTCGGAGATACGGAAGGATGAATTATTGGGTTGAGTGTGGATT
>NW_017113927.1:0-211 GCF_001263275.1 Habropoda laboriosa
ACATTTCGTGTTTCTTACTAATAATCGCAGTCTACTGATGGTACTCGCTGTTAACACGCGTCAGTTTGCCTTCAGTTTTTCCGTTGATACTTTGAAAGTTAAAAAATGTTTGGTTTTGAAAGAGTGAACTGAGTGTGACCATCAGCCTGAGTTAATTCTCTTTTTTTAGACAGGGTCAAAGTCAGAGAGAAGCTGCTGTGATTGTCAAATG
>NW_017113928.1:0-210 GCF_001263275.1 Habropoda laboriosa
CGAACTACGATGGTGGGGGCAAATACAGATAATTAAATATTTCGACTTTAAATATAATTCCTTTAGCCAAATGTTTCCAACGAAATCTTATCTTTTTTTAGTACCGAATACAAAGTTGTGGTTAGTTATTTCAATATCTCACACAGCTGCCGAGTTACTGTTAAACGAAGCGAATATACACCTATAACGTCGCGCTTGGAGATAGTATTT
>NW_017113929.1:0-211 GCF_001263275.1 Habropoda laboriosa
ATTTCGATCAATTTTAAGGGAACTTTTAGTCAATTTTTATGCAACGCCGAAAACATAACAGAGGGAAAACATGATAAGTCACATTTTCGTTTTTTTACAGGAGAGCAATTTTAATGTTCAAAATGCTCATAACCGATTCCATATTACCATTTGGTTTTAGGATTAAATATGTATTCTTCTTACCCTTTTGAAAAATAAGAAGAAAAACGTG
>NW_017113930.1:0-211 GCF_001263275.1 Habropoda laboriosa
TAATTTATCGTTGTATGGTATCTGAAGGCAAAAATTCTTATCTCGAGTCGGACAGCAAAGGGTGACGTTGGTCACCTGTGACCGGAAATGGTCACAGCGATCATCAGTGACCCGAGGGCCTCGAATGTTCGGAGTAATTAAAATAAAGCGAATATCGTCGACTAAAAATTTCGAACACCATAGCTAACTGGACATTATTCTAAATTAAAAA
>NW_017113931.1:0-211 GCF_001263275.1 Habropoda laboriosa
TGCATTTTGTTCGAAAACTTGTCGAAGAACTTTAGTTATACTTCTATCGCGTTAAAATGAACACCTTCCGTTGCGTTCCCCATATTTTCGATCACTTGCGTAACGAATCTTGTGAAACAATTTCGAAGATGCACGATTTTTCGAAGAAAATTCGACAACACACGCGACCAGCGAAGAGGTGAAAGAGCCTTTTTGAAAGTGTCGACGAAAC
>NW_017113932.1:0-211 GCF_001263275.1 Habropoda laboriosa
CATTTGCAGCGTTTATTACTCTATCAAGCATGGAATTTACATCCTTCTTCACTGAAAAGATAATTTTTTTTGTCGACACTTCATCGTTTACCATTTAATCTCCTCGATCAGAGACATCAACCGATCTCATTTCCACGATTCAACTTTCACCAAAGTACAACCCAACTCCCTTTCAGATGGCAGAATTGTTGGACAGCCTAAGACAGAGCGA
>NW_017113933.1:0-211 GCF_001263275.1 Habropoda laboriosa
GAAAAGTCCTTCATTTTACAATTCAATTCAGAGGAATTGCATAGGTTGTGGTGGGAAGTAGTTAGCATTCTTGTAGACGTATGAAAGAACTTTCTAAGTTCTAAGGAGAACTTGACTTAACACGTTCCATATCACGTGGGTAGACAGTGGTCCATGATAGCGAAAGTGAAACATTCTGTGTATACGTGAACATATTGTCTGACGTTGAAAT
>NW_017113934.1:0-211 GCF_001263275.1 Habropoda laboriosa
CTTCAAATCTCTACGCCTCCGTCCACGCAAAAGATAGTTGCACCACAATATGGTCCCCTCTGTGTCGTGCAAATTTTGTATATAACATTTTTCCGTATTGTTACAAATAACGGAAATATTTAAGGTGGACAACAAACGAAACCGTGTATCCTCTAAATACCCACAGATTCCCAATGATATCGTAAAAAGGAAATTCCAACTATTCTTCGTT
>NW_017113935.1:0-211 GCF_001263275.1 Habropoda laboriosa
TAAACAGACTTCGCTGGGACGTTTTGGTCGATGGACAGCGAGGTGTGGAGATGTTTTGGAGAATGTTTTCACCGAAGTAAGTCTGAATTGGAAGTTTTTGAGGAAATTCGCATCGATCGAAATTTGATTACCACGGTTCTGTTCAAGAATTGTCCCTTATCCTTCGAATTATTTTGATTTACACTCTTAGCATCTACATTTTTATCGCTTT
>NW_017113936.1:0-211 GCF_001263275.1 Habropoda laboriosa
TGGTATAAGAAGAGTGGATCTGCGTGAAAAAATAAGTCGAAAGTGTGAAGTGACATTTTTTCGGACGAAGCTTCATTTTCGGATGAATCGATGTTGAAAATTTGTCGAGAACGGGTGCACCAACACAGTGTGCACTTGTTACTGCAGACTACTGTGCAGAGCTAAGAATGCTAGTGGGAGGGTACAAGGGTAACAGGAGTACTGCCTTCGC
>NW_017113937.1:0-211 GCF_001263275.1 Habropoda laboriosa
GAGAAGCGACATTACTATTTGTCACTTGATAAATATTTAACGAAGGTACTCTTAGCCCTACTGTGTTCTTCGTTCTGACTGTACATTTAAGGCTTTTGGGTGAAAAAGGACCTAAGACCTTATGCGTAATCATTTTTGTTTCCAACGTGACGTATGAACCTAGACAATAAACGTTTAAAATAATGTTAAGCAAAAGTGACTAAAAATATAA
>NW_017113938.1:0-211 GCF_001263275.1 Habropoda laboriosa
TACAGAGTACTTTGATTAACAGAAAAAATCATGATTTTACCAGAAAATTAACATATATTAGTCCTACACGAAGGAACGAAGGTCCACAAAACGCCTACAGAGAAAGTCTTGTATCTTCCATGCGAAAAATACTCGGATATTGTCCTTCTCCCAAAATTTCTCACGAAAAGAAGAGTGCGAAAAGTATTTATTAAGATTAACTACAGCTATT
>NW_017113939.1:0-211 GCF_001263275.1 Habropoda laboriosa
GTTGGATACATTTAGCTGAAGGAATTATTTTTAAAGTCGAAATAATTAATTATCTGTATTTGCCCCATCCATCGTAGTTCTAAAATTCGACGCCTTTGTCCAGAATGCATTGCAGAATCGTACACCATATAGAGTACGAGAATTGCCGCAGTATGGTATGCGAAGGACGGGAAGAACTACTATAACCATGTGCGACGTTATATGTGTATAT
>NW_017113940.1:0-211 GCF_001263275.1 Habropoda laboriosa
GGACGAGTGAGTGATATATTGTTGGGTGTGGAAATTAATTCGCTGCCTTCTTTCACAAACTCAGACACAATTTTTATGTTCGAGATGATTGACTGTTTTGAATGACATTTTTCATTTATTGGGAAACTGACGACTCTGAAAAATGTGACGATTTTGAGACGATAAAGTGTTCGAGACTTTTTGAAAGAGGGCATCGAATTTATTTGTACAG
>NW_017113941.1:0-211 GCF_001263275.1 Habropoda laboriosa
TATGTATTTCGTATACACAGGATTCGCATGATAATTTATAATTCTTTTGGATGAAAATTTATCCTCACAACGGAATGTCCTATTTTTACTTGATTGCATATACATATATATGTATAATTAACTTATATAAATACTGACAATGAGTGGACTGTTGCCGAATATCAAACACCTTGAAACGTACTTGACACTTTTCATTACCGATTCCTTTGCT
>NW_017113942.1:0-211 GCF_001263275.1 Habropoda laboriosa
ACTCCTCGCAGCTGTAAATGTGGATGCTGGAGGCAAGGAACTGGTCTCAGGGGAAGTGTGTAACTTTCTGGACCCAAAATTCCATGTCCTGAAGATCGATTTTTTTTTATTTAATTAAAAACTGTGCTTGAGAGAATGATGTTCAAAAAAGACCTACCTCTGGGTTCGTGAACCCCATATCCAGGGTCAATGGGAGCAATACTGTGCCTTC
>NW_017113943.1:0-211 GCF_001263275.1 Habropoda laboriosa
GTTCTAAAACTCTCTATGCATCACTATTAAAAAAAAAAACAAAATACTGCCAATGTAACGCTTTGTCCTAACCCATTGATTTGATCAGTCTGCAAATGGACCGGATAAATTCCCCCCGAAAAACAGGAAGAAATATTAATTCCTCGGCCGATAAATCTCAGTTTAGACAGATGAAAATAAAACGAACCTGTTCATTTCTTTTGTTTGCCTA
>NW_017113944.1:0-211 GCF_001263275.1 Habropoda laboriosa
GTTAAAAGCGTGATTAGCAGTGGTGTTTATCGATCGCATATGTGTCGAGAGGTTATGACGTTAGTTTTTAGTTGCAGCGATTGAGAGAGTAAGAATTTTTCGGAGATTGGTTAGAGTTTTGGGGGTTGATACGTCAGACAGAGGAGTAGACTCTTATTTTCACCTGTTGCCCACGCAACTCTGAGTATACGATCTAGCAGATGAGCTCTGC
>NW_017113945.1:0-211 GCF_001263275.1 Habropoda laboriosa
GGTCGGTTATAAAATTATCTGGAAACTCGATCGAACAAGCAACCGCTAGTGTTTCTCGTTCCACCGGGATTCGTCCTCTTCTCGTTATCGTTCGATCAAACGGCACCCAAGAGGGTGGCTACTAAACGAATAATCTAACCTCAAAATTTGCGTACTTTTACGTCGAGTGAGGTTAAGTGCGATCGAACAACTTACAAACCAAAATCGATTC
>NW_017113946.1:0-211 GCF_001263275.1 Habropoda laboriosa
TGTGCAGTATCTACTGTGCAGTTATTCATTGGACTCCGTTTTTAATACAATTTTTTTCTTCTTAAAAACGTCTTTCTACTTAATTATTTATATTTATGTACCACTAAGAGAAAACTAATTTCTGCCTGCCTTTAATACATAGTTTTCGTTTCTTCAATTTTTGATCATCCATTGAGATACATTGATCGTTGGCAAAACCGCAAGAATGATG
>NW_017113947.1:0-211 GCF_001263275.1 Habropoda laboriosa
GTTTTAGTGATCGTTCCTTAATCTTTCTAATTTGTTTAAAAATTGCAATTGATCAATTAAAAACGCATCTAATTAATAGCCTGTAATTCGTGAGATGTAAACCCAGCTTGCGCATAATCACAAAGCAAACGAACTCTGATGAAGCTGATCGAAACGTTGGAACAGGAGAACAATCAAACCCAGCTTAAACCCGAAAGCGCCTCGATCGCTA
>NW_017113948.1:0-211 GCF_001263275.1 Habropoda laboriosa
AGGATTCTGAAACCCTTTATTTATTTTGTGATTATTATTGAAGTAATATTTGCACATTTATTGCAAACAAAAGGATTAAAATTTGCAGTAAATGAATGATATTAACGAAGATTCAAAAGGAAGTTCTCTATTAGCCTCAAGATACCATTACGAAGGGATTCTCGATCTCTCTTAATTTACTGAGACTTGCGAAACCCTTTATTATTCAAGT
>NW_017113949.1:0-211 GCF_001263275.1 Habropoda laboriosa
GGGGCAAATACAGATAACTAAATATTTCGACTTTATAAATAATTCCTTCAGATAAATGTACACTATAAATCTTACAATTTTTCGACTCCGAATATAAAGGTGTGCTTTGATATTTAAAGCTCATACTTTTCCGTTCTTACTGTTAAAGGAAGCGAAAATACACATATAACGTCTCGCTTCAACGTAGTATTTCTTGGCGATTTTCACGAAA
>NW_017113950.1:0-211 GCF_001263275.1 Habropoda laboriosa
CGGAAGAAATAAAAAGAAACGATGAAATATTCATCTGCCAAATTGCCACTTATTCTATCTCGTTTTGAAGAAACTTTCAGTAGGATATTTACCTTATTAAAAAAATGTTCTTAAATGTTCTAAATATTCGTGAAATCTTTACTTTCGTGATTTTCAAAGGGTTTGAGAAACTTGTTTCCTTAATATCTCGAAAAATATAGGATTTATAAAA
>NW_017113951.1:0-211 GCF_001263275.1 Habropoda laboriosa
AAATGTGACTATCGAAATCTTACAATTTTTGTGCCACGAATATAATGGTGTGCTTGGTTCTTCTATATATCAAACGGTTTCCGTGTTACTATTAAATGAAGCAAATATACACATATGACGTCGGTTAGGCGATAGAAGTTCCTCGTGTCGTTCACATAACATACTGGGACGATTCACGTCCTCTAAATGGCGCACGGTTCTGCCATGCATT
>NW_017113952.1:0-211 GCF_001263275.1 Habropoda laboriosa
TCTGCTTTACATTCTGTACGTCGGCGCCGAATTTTCGAACTGGATGCTCGGGAAAATACAGATAATTAAATATTTCGACTTTAAAAATAATTCCTAAAACTCAATGTAACCCACAAAATCTTACCATTTCTTGATACCGAATATAAACGTGTGCTTGGTCTTTCAATATCTCACACGGTTGCCGTCTTGCTGCTAAACGAAGCGAATATAC
>NW_017113953.1:0-211 GCF_001263275.1 Habropoda laboriosa
TTTATTTTCGTGTACATAACTCAGTGGTATTTAACAGTAATTGGTTTAAATGAATTTTGATTTTAAAACAGCGTTATTTTAAATATTCAATATTTTATTCTTTAATACACAATTAAATACACAATTGCCAATAAACGGTTCAAATGAGTTTCAACTCGAAATTACGTTAAATATTTAATAGTAATAAATTACCAATTCAGAATAATGAAAT
>NW_017113954.1:0-211 GCF_001263275.1 Habropoda laboriosa
TTTCATATTTTTCAGATCTCACGTTTTCGAGTACTGGGATATTTATATTACTGATACATCTCTAAGAGGATTTTTTGAGATTTGTGAAATTTGATCGGGAGGTGATGCTAATATGTCACGTGAACTTTGTCGCTGTTAAAAGTAACTGCAGACGACAGCCTCTGAGAGTTAGCTGGCATACTAAGAGTGGCTATAGGTCACCAGTTGAAAT
>NW_017113955.1:0-211 GCF_001263275.1 Habropoda laboriosa
GCCGACTTTTATTCAAAACCTTCTCGAAGGACCACCCAGTTATACTGGGACTAGTGAGATCGAGACAATTTTAGCTGGTTGCTACTTGGTGTTTGTTGGACGACTGAATGTCGACGTCGTTCCTCGGACGTCCGTTGGAGAGTTTTTAGTTAGAACACGCTGATTGGTTAAATAGTTAACCATTACATTTACCAATCAGGGTGTCTAATAG
>NW_017113956.1:0-211 GCF_001263275.1 Habropoda laboriosa
CGTTACAAAATAATTAGAGACGACAGTTTTATATAGCTCGGGGACACCGATATTTCACGTAGAGAGTGAAGAAATTAATGAAAGTTCAATGAAAACCGACGAACGATACATCGAACTAGGCGGCGCCTGTAAAGTATTCCGGATGACGCCTTCTTTGGGCATTTAACAGGCTTGCTTCCTTTGCCAGCCACCTCTACTCGCGTCATATCAG
>NW_017113957.1:0-211 GCF_001263275.1 Habropoda laboriosa
TTCATTCGGAAACCATAAATATTCGTTCGAGTACAAGAAGTTTTGCTTATATAGTGCTGTACAGAAAGTTAAAAATTGTCTGTCATTCTTCCCGCTGTAATTAGTACGAGTCAATAAGTAAGTTACACCTTTCCTCTAAAACGAAAATACGGACGAATGAAAGAATCTCTTTTATCACCGACATAAACTGACACCCAGCTACTACTTTTCA
>NW_017113958.1:0-211 GCF_001263275.1 Habropoda laboriosa
CGTACGTACTGTTACACCCTCAGATATTTTCTTTCTTAGGCTTAGTTTTATCTGTATTTACAACGAGTCACCCACTTTTACCATTACTCACCTTCTAACTTTCCTGCAGTCACAACCCAAAGTCCATCTTCCCTAAACCCTTAAGCATCCCTAATATCTCCGCATTCGTTCTCTGTTTTACCAAGTCACGTAACGTTAAACCTCTGTCAAA
>NW_017113959.1:0-211 GCF_001263275.1 Habropoda laboriosa
GACGTTATATGTGTATATCCGCTTCGTTTAACAGTAACACCGGAATCGTTTGAGCTATTGAAACAACAAAGCACAACTTTGTAATCGGTACCAATAGAAGATAAGATTTCGTTGGGAACATTTATTTGTTGGAATTATTTCTAACGATGAAATATTTTATTATTTGTATTTTCCCCAACATCGTAGATAGAAAATTCGACGCCGGCATCCA
>NW_017113960.1:0-211 GCF_001263275.1 Habropoda laboriosa
GTCTTCTTTAATTCATAATTACAATTTCGTGGGTTCAACAGGTCATTTCCTAATATGGTCACAGAGTTACCTATCGTTTCACAATTCTTAACGACGAAGCATCGACACTTTTTAACTAAGAAGAAACCGAACTGCTGACATTTCTCCACACACACACACAAACGAAGGAGCACGTTCTGAAAGGCTGCAGAAATTGCAGTAGAATTTTCGC
>NW_017113961.1:0-211 GCF_001263275.1 Habropoda laboriosa
TGCATTAATGTAAGCACAGTATCCAAATACAAGTTCTGATACAATATTCTGCTATAAAATGTGTGGCATTTTAGTATGATATTCTAATACAGGAAACGTTATTATTGACATTGTTGCTTAACACGTGCCACCGACGCAGCATACGCGATCCAAAATATATTACCCAGCGTTCTATCGACTTTCTGGTAGCAATAAACGTGTTAATATATTC
>NW_017113962.1:0-211 GCF_001263275.1 Habropoda laboriosa
CTGTCCGAGAGTAAAGTCAACTGTCTGAGAGTAAACGTGTCGAGACTTGCTCTGGAAGGGATACGTAATCATTCTACTGTCGAACAGTTGCTTTGGAAATAGGAAGTAGTTTCGTATTCTTGAGAGAACTCTGGTGTGTTGTGGAATCCAACGGATGTAGAATATCGTAACAGAGAAAATTGTGAATAAATGATAAATGTGTAAATTGATT
>NW_017113963.1:0-211 GCF_001263275.1 Habropoda laboriosa
TTGAAATTCGTTGACTCTCGTTTGAGTCTGAATTGAAATCTATTGACTCTCGTTTGAGTCTGAATTGAAATCTATTGACTCTCGTTTGAGTCTGAGTTGAAATCTGTTCACTCTCGTTTGAGCCTGAGTTGAAATCTGTTCACTCTCGTTTGAGTCTGAGTTGAAATCTGTTCACTCTCGTTTGAGTTGAAATCCGTGGATTCTCGTTGAG
>NW_017113964.1:0-211 GCF_001263275.1 Habropoda laboriosa
TTTCGTGTATCTTTGTGAATAATCATTTATTTGAAAATGGAAGATTGAACACTGAATATTGCACAGTTTTCACTGAAAATGGAACCTTGAACGTTGCAAAGTTTTTACTGAAAATGGAAACTTGAACGTTGCAAAGTTTTCCTTGAAAATGGAAACTTGAACGTTGCAAAGTTTTCCTTGAAAATGGAACCGTGAACGTTGCAAAGTTTTC
>NW_017113965.1:0-211 GCF_001263275.1 Habropoda laboriosa
CCTTCCCATATCATACTGTGACAATTCTCGTCCTCCAAATGGCGAACGGTTCTGCGATGCATTCTGAACAGCGGCGCCGAATTTTCTAACTACGATGTTGGGGAAAATACAGAAAATTAAATATTTCGACTTTAAATATAATTCGTTTAGCTAATTGTATACAACGAAATCTTACAATTTTCTGATCCCGAATGTAAAGGTGTGCTTGGTT
>NW_017113966.1:0-211 GCF_001263275.1 Habropoda laboriosa
GAAAAACGAAGGGCGCCTGATGATTGCACTCATAATAAAGATGTCACTCGTACATAAACCACACGAATGACCAATTAGGTCACTCATTTTCTTCACAGATGTGTCCCAAATTTTTCAATATAACTTAAAAAAGCAACAGAAGAATTATTATTCTTTTTATGTGTAAATTAATCAAAAATATACATATACTTTTTTGTCAGATCCATAAAAA
>NW_017113967.1:0-211 GCF_001263275.1 Habropoda laboriosa
TTCAATGAGGATGAATTGTCTTATAACAGACGCGATAATAAATCCTCGTGGAAAAATATTTCGTCACCAAGTGCACTCCTTTTTATCGTATTTCCACTCTAATTCTTTCGCGTATCCTCTTACTTCTCTCTACACACACACGAGCTCCGAAGCTTTCGAAAGTAGCCAACAGTTCTTATCCTATTCCCGATAAAAGCAATATTTTCGGTAA
>NW_017113968.1:0-211 GCF_001263275.1 Habropoda laboriosa
CCACGATGAGGGGGGAGAAAAAAGTGGCGGAGAAAAGCAAAGTGGTGACACCGTTTTCCAAGACGACGAAGATCCCTTCTTCTTGGAATGGGTTGCTTCAAAGGTTGCGTCTTTTGAAGGAAGATTTCGAAGTGCCTTCAAACACGATTCTGAACTCTTTAGAACGATCCTTTGTGGATAACGAACAGCTCTCGATCGTCGCGATTTGAAA
>NW_017113969.1:0-211 GCF_001263275.1 Habropoda laboriosa
AAATAGCGGTGCAAAGTCACATTTTTCTGACAGCAACCGATAACCGAGAAGTCGCGCGTACTCTTTTGTTCATGATCGCGCGCGGACGAAACCCTGCGCTCCCGTCACTGAGCGCTGACTCTACGCGCGCTCTGATTGGCCAGTGTTTTTCGTTAATAATTCAAGAACGAAGCTTCAAACAACATTTTGGTAAAGGAAAAAGTTGTTCAGA
>NW_017113970.1:0-211 GCF_001263275.1 Habropoda laboriosa
AAGAGTAACTGTGGTATTTTTTGAGAGATATATTTCGAATAAGTATTCAATTTCTGGAGAAATATATTTCGAATAAATATTGAATTTCTGGAGAAATGTATTTCGAATAAGTATTGAATTTTTTGAAAGAAATAATTATTCAATTTCCGGAGGAATATATTTCGAATACTCAATTTCTTTAGAAAAAAAGAAGCTATTTTGTAACGTAAAA
>NW_017113971.1:0-211 GCF_001263275.1 Habropoda laboriosa
CTGAAATACTGCTGTTTTCCCGCGACAACCCGAGTTTTGCAGTACTACAAACTACTGTTTTCTGTTTATTATGCATATTCCGTCACGTAAAACGTGTTTTAACGAATATAAACTGTAATACTGCTGTTTTCCCGCGACAACCCGAGTGTTGCAGTACTGCAAAATGACTGTCTCCTCTTTATTTTTCAAATTCCGCCACGTAAAACGTGTT
>NW_017113972.1:0-211 GCF_001263275.1 Habropoda laboriosa
GAAATAAAGTGGATGCCTTTAAAAATTGTTATAGTAATGTACACACTCATTGTCACTCAAAA
The DNA here is from genome assembly GCF_001263275.1 of Habropoda laboriosa. NCBI lineage: Eukaryota > Metazoa > Arthropoda > Insecta > Hymenoptera > Apidae > Habropoda > Habropoda laboriosa. Next base: position 63 of record NW_017113972.1, read on the forward strand.
AAGTCTCCATGCACCTCATTAAAATTTATTTTGCGTTGCATAATTTTAAGAAACAAAATAGCAAGTAAATAATATTTATGTCATTTTATTTAGAAACATAACATTTGCCATTAAACATATACATATAGTTAGAATAGATATTTTCCATT
>NW_017113973.1:0-211 GCF_001263275.1 Habropoda laboriosa
TACTGTCTGGCTAAAGACGTTAGAAGTTAGAACTCTCCACGCAGTCATTTGTTTATGTTACAGAGATAAGATTGAGCCTAGCAAACGAGCAGACGTTGCCGCCTCTTCCCTATGCTTAAGACATGAGTTAAAAGTGACCCGGCATTGACTGGGCGAGGGTTAACAGATCTCCACCAATCCAAAGGTGTAGAATCACCTCCCATAGCCGTGA
>NW_017113974.1:0-211 GCF_001263275.1 Habropoda laboriosa
AATGAAACAGTTTGTATAAAAATCTACCACAACTTTAAAACCTAACCCCATTTCTTTATCCTTTGTACTGTTCACATGACTACTTGGATATACACTAAAAACTACAATAACAATATTAGTGAAACAATGGCGTAGATACAAAGCTGTCCAACATAAATGAAACAGTCTGTATAAAAATCTACCACAACTTTAAAACCTAACCCCATTTCTC
>NW_017113975.1:0-212 GCF_001263275.1 Habropoda laboriosa
CTGTTGAGGTGTTTGAAGCTTGCTTTTCAATCATTTTACTGGTGGCACAAATTTGATTGCAGTAATTGAAACGTATTGTTTTGTGAGTTGACAGCAGGATTAATGTAGAGACAAAATGTATCTGTTTGAAACAGAGATAAAAACCTTACCTAAGTAAAGCTACAAAAAATATAGATAGTATCTTTTACAATTTTATGTGAAATACATGTTTG
>NW_017113976.1:0-212 GCF_001263275.1 Habropoda laboriosa
TTATGCAATTAATCCAAATTAATCCAAAACGTCATAGTAGTAATAACCCTGAGCCAATAGGCGTAACTCATACTGAGGCAGAAAATAATTTAAAAAAAAGAGAGAAAAAAGTATTGTAAGAGAAAGTGTCAAAGACGAAGGGTGTTCAAAAATAAAACTATATTCCTCTCAAAAAACAAAGACCACTTAAATAATATTCCTACACTATTTGG
>NW_017113977.1:0-211 GCF_001263275.1 Habropoda laboriosa
ATCTCAAATACTGCTGTTTTCTCGCGACAAACCACCTTTTGCAGTACTGCAAAAATCTGTTTTATCTGTATTTTGCATGTTTCCCCACGGTTAACGAGTTTTAACGAAAGGTAACTGAAATACTGCTGTTTTCTCGCGACAAACCACCTTTTGCTGTTCTGCAAACATCTGGTTTCTCTTTATTTTGCATGTATCGCCACGTAAAATGTGA
>NW_017113978.1:0-212 GCF_001263275.1 Habropoda laboriosa
ATAATGATTGCTGTACGTCTTCAATGTCTAGGAATTTGATGCCTTTAAAAAACTCTGCTCTCTATTCTGTTAAATTTGATTTTTTGTCCGAAAAATTTCTGAAATCTCAAGTTTCAAATTTGAAAAATTTCAAATATCTCAAGTTGCTTGTTTCAAATTTTCGACGTTCATTTATCAACGAATGTTGAACGTTCGAAAGCTCTCTGTGCGCG
>NW_017113979.1:0-211 GCF_001263275.1 Habropoda laboriosa
AACCGTTTGAGCTATTGAAAAAACAATCCACACCTCTGCATTCGGTACCAAAAAATTGTAAGGATTCGTGGTGAACATTTACTTGTTGGAATTCTGTCTAACGACGACATATTTAGTTATCTCTATTTTCGCCCACATCGTAGTGAGGTAATTCGACGCAGGTGTCCAGAGAGCATAGCAGAATCGTGCACCATTTCGAGTACGAGATTCG
>NW_017113980.1:0-212 GCF_001263275.1 Habropoda laboriosa
GAGGGGGGATTTTGAGGTTAGAATTGGATAATTGAAACGAAAGTTCGAGGTTATTTAAGGAATAGTTTGAGGTTAGTTGAGCTTGTAAGGGGAATTTTAACTCGCAGATCTTACAAATAAAACTTGACAAATCGATAGAACGAGATTGCATCCGTGAATCTTGGAATATGCAGATCGAACCATCGAAATTTGAACCGTAACTTTCGATCCAT
>NW_017113981.1:0-212 GCF_001263275.1 Habropoda laboriosa
CACTGCAAAGAATATTTAAGTTTGTCTCTTCAATGATTGATTTCACTACTTCCAAGAAACAATGCAAGTAAACAAAAGATGCCCAGAAAAATACAAAACTACTAGGTCACCACACGAGTACTATTTTTATCTTTATGCTAACTTTTTTCAGTGTACAAAATATTTATGTCTCTTCAATGATTGACATCGCTACTTTCAAGAAACAATGAAAC
>NW_017113982.1:0-212 GCF_001263275.1 Habropoda laboriosa
TTCTCGATCGCTATGCAGACGGACAATAGCAGAGGACTGAGAGAATTCTAAGTTAAAAAAAAAAGTCGACGAGAAAGAAAGAAAAAAAATACAAAAAAGGTATCCTATTAATTTAAACTTAAAGTACTTTAATCTTATGCTTAGCTTATAGTATAAGTTCATTCACACTTTGCTTAAACTAGGAGTTAACTTAAACCTGTCTGAAACGTTAC
>NW_017113983.1:0-211 GCF_001263275.1 Habropoda laboriosa
ACGTGAAACGTGTTTTAACGAATATAAACTGAAATATTGCTGTATTCTCGCGACAAACCGCGTGTTGCAATACTACAAACGACTGTTTTCTCTTTATTTTCCATGTTTCGCCCCGTAAGACGAGTTCTAACGAATATAAACCGTAATACAGCTGTATTGCGGCGACAAACCACGTTTTGCAGTTCTGCAGACGTCTGTTTTCTCTTTATTT
>NW_017113984.1:0-211 GCF_001263275.1 Habropoda laboriosa
GCAGAAATGTACTCCATTTAGAGTATGAGTACCGTACCTGTACGTTACGTGAAAACCGCGAAGGAATAACCTCTCTAAGCGTGACGTTATATGTGTATATTCGCTTCTTTTATCAGTAACACGGGAACCGTGTGAGATATTGAAGAATCTGGCACACCTTTGTATTCGGTATTAAAAAATGATAACATTTCCTTGGTCACATTTATTTTTA
>NW_017113985.1:0-212 GCF_001263275.1 Habropoda laboriosa
GGACAATTTAATTCTCTTTTCCTTTCGATGGAAACTAAGGTCAGTTCTGAGAGTCAATGGGAATGTTTGTCGGGATTAGACAGATTACGATTTACTAGATTCCGAAGTGGTTAGATTAAACTACGCTCGATTTAAACGAAGCGTGAATAGTGGCAAAAGTTAAATTGGTGATATTGAGTCAGAGTTAAAGAACACGTATCGATTTAATAATA
>NW_017113986.1:0-211 GCF_001263275.1 Habropoda laboriosa
CTAAATATTTCGACTTTAAAAATATTCCCTACAAATAAAAGTTCACAACGAAATCTTACCTTGATTGGTACCGAATACGAAGGAGTGGCTTGTTTTTTCAATAGCTCAAACAGTTCCCGTGTTACTGTTATACAAAGCCAATATACACACATAACGTTGCACATAGTTATAGTATTTCCTCGCGACCTTCGCATATCATACTGGGACGATT
>NW_017113987.1:0-212 GCF_001263275.1 Habropoda laboriosa
CTAAGTTAAGCCCCAACTGTTTAATGTTTTAGCACTGTATTAGGTAAGAAAAGTTAATGTGTTGTGCATTAGTCACATTTGGTAATCCCCAGTCTTGTAAATTAAGGAAAAGTTAGAATTAAAATTAATTTTTGTTGCTAATGTAACTGTTTCCGTCGCATCTTGGCCAGAATCTTACCACGTGTCTGACTCGTTGCTATAAGGCAAGGGGT
>NW_017113988.1:0-212 GCF_001263275.1 Habropoda laboriosa
TCTCTATAGATCGAAGTATCGAAAATCATGTACTCCTATGTTTCCGTTTCACAAAAAAAAAAAAAAAAACATCGAATTACACGCATTATCCAACAAACACGAAATCCTTTTTCGTTTAAATACGAATCTAACGACACACTTGGCGGGGGAAAAAACGAGGCAACCTGTAAATGAATAAATTATCACGTTCTAAATACCAGCCATTTAAAAAA
>NW_017113989.1:0-212 GCF_001263275.1 Habropoda laboriosa
TATCGATACTTGGAAAATTACTATTAGACTTTTGTTAAATTAAACTAAATTGGTTCTGCATTTATTAATGCTTTTATGGACAAGTACTACCAGACTTTGAATATTCTACTCGAAACTTTGATTTTGAAATAAATTTTAGTAAATTCCATGTATCGATATTTATCAGCAAATTATTATCACACTTTGAATATTCCACTTCGAATCGAAAATTC
>NW_017113990.1:0-212 GCF_001263275.1 Habropoda laboriosa
GAGAATCGAAGTGTCGCGATCGACGAGATTTCCAAGAAACACAAAAGGTCCATCGAACGCGTTAAACTAAAATACTTCAGGGAAGGTGACGAGAACGCTACGTTTCTTTGGAATTTTCTTTCGAATCGAGACACTCTGTCCCTCTGGAAAGTGAAAGAGAATAAGAAAGAGGTGCTCTGAAAAAATTAACCCTCTCACTCTGGATTAAGGAG
>NW_017113991.1:0-212 GCF_001263275.1 Habropoda laboriosa
GCTAACACAACTATTCACTACTACTACTCTCTGTTATTCATTACTACTCAGTACTGCTCATTACTTCTTACGACTATTGACTACTACTACTCACTACTATTACCACTCACTAAAATTACTGCATATTCCCAATCAAAATTTGGTATCCGCTACTCACTACACACGAATAACCATTAAAAGTTTGCTGCTCAGTACTGAGTGGTCACACTCGG
>NW_017113992.1:0-212 GCF_001263275.1 Habropoda laboriosa
GAACCAGAATGATGCCAAAATATATATTTTTCTGATTTTTGGAGCCTCTGAAAGACGAAAAAATGTCGCAGAAATCGATATTCAAAATTCAAAGTGTCGCCATTTTGTAAATTTTCACTATTTCTTTTTCATTCTGGTTCACACATAGTCATTCGTACTAATCAAGAATCCTTTTGGTTTTTCATTTCGGATAAACAGAATGGGCGGAATCG
>NW_017113993.1:0-212 GCF_001263275.1 Habropoda laboriosa
GATCAGCTGGTAGAAGCTAGATTGTTATCAGGCGAGGTTTCGTAGAAATCGTTTCAAGCCTCTTTCTGTCTCGTGAAAATCTTTCTACGCGTTGTAAGTAATTAAGAGATAGTAGCGAGAGCTGTTAACTTTAATTAAACATCGTTTACAATGTAACAGAGAGCCAAGTGAGACGGTGTTAGAACTTCTACAGGAACTAACTGATTAGTTAA
>NW_017113994.1:0-212 GCF_001263275.1 Habropoda laboriosa
TCGGGTTATTTTCATCTACCCGGGTATCTCATGGGTATTCGAATACCCGGTTAAAAGTAGTAGCCCTAGTCTGAACGTGATCTTCTGGTGTCAAACGTGACTAGCAAAGTACCATGTTCGTCAAATGCTTGATTGTAACTCATTGAATGCTGCATAGTTTCTTTCCAATTAGTTAATTTGATTCTTCGTTCTGTGGTAGTTTGTTATGCTTT
>NW_017113995.1:0-212 GCF_001263275.1 Habropoda laboriosa
TACGAATGAGAATAATTCCATCGGGGGATACAGAGGCCATGGAACTGTACAGAGGTCTGTCCGCTTTCTGTGCAGCTCCATATAGAGAAGGGTGAAAAATAGTGGAGAATTCTTGTGTAAGCCACGACGATTACTGCGGATCTCAAACGAGCAAAAGAAAACACCGAGGTAATCTTATTGCTATCGTACGTTGAATAAAAATTCGAAATACA
>NW_017113996.1:0-212 GCF_001263275.1 Habropoda laboriosa
CCTATTGAGAAACAACGCTTCCCCAGAAAAGGATAGAGCATGTATAAGTCTCGGGGGGAAAAAAGTGAGAAACTGATTTGTTGTTGTTTTGGATACGATAGGAACTCAGGATACGATAAAACGAAATTGTAACGATAATTCATCTAACTAGCAATGCGTAGGACCTCCTCTATTTCCAATTAACTCAATTATTCGATCGTGTACGCATATGT
>NW_017113997.1:0-211 GCF_001263275.1 Habropoda laboriosa
ATTCGACGCCGATGTCCAGAATGCACAGCAGAATCATACTCCATTTAGAGTACGAGTATCGTAGCGGTACGTTACGTGACAATCGCAAAGAAGTACTATCTCTGAGTGTGCCGTTATATGTGTATATTCACTTCGTTTGACCGTAGCCCGGGAACCGTTGGAGCTATTGATAAAGCTAACCACACCTTTTTATTCGGAACCAGAAAAAGGT
>NW_017113998.1:0-212 GCF_001263275.1 Habropoda laboriosa
CGTTTTTCTCGAAACTGTATTTTCTTAACTGACTGACGCGATGTCTCATGTTCTGGTTGACTGGTTGACTCTAAATTTTGCATGCGCGTTCAGTAGATTTGCCATTATCGTAGGGACCACGAAAACCAAGAAATTCCTGTTTTTCCCTTGTTTTATAGCTCATAAAACACGAAAGAAGATGGAAAGATCGACATACAAACTTCAAAGTGCCT
>NW_017113999.1:0-212 GCF_001263275.1 Habropoda laboriosa
GAAGTATTTATTCAAATAGAGCACTTCTTTTTTTCAAGCAGAAGAATATGTTCGATGCAGTTGCAACGCTGGTTTCATTTCTATTGTGCACACAATGTCTCGATTTGAGAGTTCACAGATAAATTCTTTGCATTTTGGATGTTACAGTCTGTTAGGAATGAATTATTCGGTGAAACTGTTTGATTATTCGATGCTTTTGCATCACGTTTGAC
>NW_017114000.1:0-212 GCF_001263275.1 Habropoda laboriosa
CTGACACCGACTCGTTTCGCCCCTCATCGCCTGTCAATTTCCACATGTGCCCCGAAACGGGGCTTGACCGTTTCATGGCCACTCACCGAATACCGATAATACCGTGTACATATACCGGGGAGCGTATAAATAGGGATACACGCTTGTTTTTAAATTCAATTGCTTTACACGAACATAATAGCTGTCCCAATACTTATGAATGGTAGTGTACA
>NW_017114001.1:0-210 GCF_001263275.1 Habropoda laboriosa
GCAAAATAAAGAGAAAACAGATATTTGCAGTACTGCAAAACGTGGTTTGCCGAGAGAAGACAGAAGTATTTCAGTTTATATTCGGTTAAACTCGTTTTACGTGGCGCAACATGCAAAATAAAGCGTTAACATTCGTGTGCAGTACTACAAAACGTGGTTTCTCGCGTGAAAACAGCAGTATTTCAGTTTATATTCGTTAAAACTCGTTTT
>NW_017114002.1:0-212 GCF_001263275.1 Habropoda laboriosa
GAAAAATCGACCACTCGATCTTTGTAATGCTTTTCGCTAACTGATGGATTGCTTGATTGCGATTAGAGCCTTTCAATAGTCTGGTGATAAGAGATGTTTGTGGGTCACTGTAGTGTATATCAGGTTGAAAACTTGGAGGTTTGGTACGGTGATGGGTAAGTTGGAATTTTTAGATGTTGATTGTTGTAGATTGCAATTTTAGTAAAACTAAT
>NW_017114003.1:0-212 GCF_001263275.1 Habropoda laboriosa
TTCTCTCAAGAATACGAAACTGCTTCGTGTTTGTAAAGCAACTGTCCGACAGCAATATGATTTGGTATCCATTCGAGAGCAAGTTGCAACACATCAACTCTCAGACAGTTGAGCGATGCTCTCAAACAGTCACTCTCAGACGCAGTGTGCACTCGCGAGAAATACTCTCGAGAGCAACTCGCGATAGTTTTACTCTCAAAAGGACGCCTAGC
>NW_017114004.1:0-212 GCF_001263275.1 Habropoda laboriosa
TTATACCGATACCACGGCTCCTGAGAGCCCCTCTGCAACTGCGGTGAAAGCCAATGCAGATGGTACGATTACAGTGACGGGCCATGCCGAACCTGGCAGTACGGTGACGGTGACCTATCCTGATGGCAGTAAAGGCACAGCGGTTGCAGACAAAGATGGTTCGTATAGCACCACATCTAGCAGCCCACAAAGCAGTGGTGAGGTAACAACCA
>NW_017114005.1:0-212 GCF_001263275.1 Habropoda laboriosa
AACTGAATGTGTCGATGACCTCCCTGATCGAGATTCAAAGCGCGGTACCACGAAAAGGGAAGACAAAGTGATCTTCCGGCTATTTTCAAGGAATCCAACATTTTGCTTGCGTAAAAGGCAAGCTTTTTTGGTAAAAAGGACATAAATAGAGGGATTTTGACATTAAAACGTCGCTTGACAGAAAATAATGTTTGATGGAGCAGTACATTATC
>NW_017114006.1:0-212 GCF_001263275.1 Habropoda laboriosa
GAACAAATATTTTTTAACACACCCAAAGGGAGAATTCTAAGTATCACGGAACGAGCGATATGTGACTTACGTCATTTTCATAATCGCCGGCACATTTGTGCTTAATTTCCGAATTTTTATAAAATGTGGTTTCTTTTTTCATATATTTCAAATATTTGTAAATCTGGTCAAGATGTGACAAACACAGTTATATCAGTAGGAAAAATTAATGT
>NW_017114007.1:0-211 GCF_001263275.1 Habropoda laboriosa
AATGTCGCGAAGAAATACTGTCTCCAAGCGCGACGTTATAGGTGTATATTCGTTTTGTTCAACCGTAACACGGGACCTTTTGATATATTGAAAAAACAGAACACACCTTCGTTTTCGGTACCAAAAAAAGGTAAGATTTCCTTGGTTCCATTTAGCAGAAGGAATTATATTTAAATTCGAAATATTTTATAATCTGTATTTTCCCCCACAT
>NW_017114008.1:0-212 GCF_001263275.1 Habropoda laboriosa
AGTCAAGTCGGTCCCTGAATCAAGCCGAACCCCGAGTCAAGTCGACCTCGGACTCAAGTTGGCTCCTGATTCAAGTCGAACTCCGAGTCAAGTCGACCTCGGACTCAAGTTGGTCCCTGACTCAAGTCGACTCCAGATTCAAGTCGGCTCCTGACTCAAGTCGACTCCAGATTCAAGTCGGCCCCTGAGTCAAGTCGTCCCTGGAGTCAAGT
>NW_017114009.1:0-212 GCF_001263275.1 Habropoda laboriosa
GCACGGACGACGATGGAAATATTTCACGTGGAGAGGAGAGAGAGAGAGAGAGAGTGGCTCTTCCATTTCGTGGCTAGGGAAGCAGGTGAGAGGAAAAGAAATCTCGTGCCTAAATTGCATCTCAAGACCACGCTGGTGTACTTGCGCGCGCGGGATTCGCGGTATTCCCGGGAATATCCGACGAGCCCCGAGTGCTACTTAATGATGCACAA
>NW_017114010.1:0-212 GCF_001263275.1 Habropoda laboriosa
ACAGGGAGTTTCATCGAAGCTGTTGCGAAAGATATCTACGAACCTGTTAATGGAATCGAGATGATATTTTCCATCTTATTTTAATTTGTTACACTTTTGTTTTAAACTTTCGGTGTTTATATAGTTCAATATTTCGCGAAACTAAGGATAATTTTCTCCAGTATAAGTTATTGGTAATTTGAAGAAATTTAAACAGCCTCTCGTAAGTTGAT
>NW_017114011.1:0-212 GCF_001263275.1 Habropoda laboriosa
TCACGGGGTACGGATGCACCGACACGGGAGCCACCGGATGCAGTGCTGGAAGCAATCGCCTCTATAAAGGAGTTTGTGGCAAAGGAGGTGGAAGCGGTACGCGCAGAAATGCGCGCAGCAATTAATACACTGCGCACAACGGCGGAACCCGCCCCTCGCAAAGAAGCGGAGGGTGGCGAACCCCGTTCCGCCCCGCCTGCCATTAAGAGGAG
>NW_017114012.1:0-211 GCF_001263275.1 Habropoda laboriosa
ATGGCGTATATTTTAATCGATGGTATGCATGTCTAACTGAACAAATTATCAGTGGTTGTTTTGAAACTCGAGCGCGTTGGTATAAAAAAAAAACTAACCTGAGGCAGGTCACTGGAGCAAGAAACAGTGGTTGATATATGATTTTCGAGCGTAATAAGGGTTAATTTAATTTTTTGTTGCTAAAGAGGTTGCAATAAATAAATTAACCGTC
>NW_017114013.1:0-211 GCF_001263275.1 Habropoda laboriosa
ATATTCGCTTCGTTTAGCAGCAACACGGCAACCGTGTGAGATATTGAAGGAACAAGCATACCTTTATATTCGGGATCGATAAATTCTAAGATATATTGTATACATTTAGCTGAAGGAATTATATTTAAAGACGAAATATTTAATTAGGTGTATTTTCCCCCACATCGTAGTTCGAAAATTCGACGCCGTCGTCCAGAATGCATAGTAGAAT
>NW_017114014.1:0-212 GCF_001263275.1 Habropoda laboriosa
TTGTCTTCCTTTTTCTCTCTCTCTCTTTGCAAGTGCGGTTTGAGCGTGTTTAACTTTGTTTCTGGTCTAACACAAAAATGAATTTGACATTTAGATTTGCCTTTCATTCAGAGTTCGACATTCGATTAGGATATGTATTTTATATACATGGTGTACAAAGTTTTGAGAGCCACACGCATGTTATTCGGTTGATATGCTATATTTTTGGTGTT
>NW_017114015.1:0-212 GCF_001263275.1 Habropoda laboriosa
ACTAAATATACCCAACCAAATCTTACCTTTTGTGGTACCGAATGCAAAGGTAATGTTTGTTCTTTCAATATCTCAAACGGGTCCCGCGTTAGCATTAAACAATGCGAATATTCACCTATTACGTCGCGATTGGTGACAGTATTTCTTCGTGATTTTCACGTAACGTTCCGGTGCGATACTCGCACTCGAAATGCACTACGATTCTGCTATGC
>NW_017114016.1:0-212 GCF_001263275.1 Habropoda laboriosa
TCTTGGGTACGATCCATAACGGTGAATTGTATGGTGAGGTGGAGGGTTTAATAATTCCCTGTGTTCGCAGGTTTCCGATTTGTCGCTGGATTTCTTCCTGGTGAACCGGCGGATAGCGGTATTGTCTCGTGTTGATGGGAATTTCATCGGTGGTATGGATGGAGTGGTGGAAATTTGGTACCTTGTCCAGTTTGTCGCCAGATAGATAGAAT
>NW_017114017.1:0-212 GCF_001263275.1 Habropoda laboriosa
CATTTCAATATATAGGCATATAACATATCGGAGTACAAATATATTCTCATAATATCAGTCTGACGTTTAGAAATTCTTGATGCTATGAGTAATAATAGATATATTGAGATCTTAAGTACTTGAGTATTTATATGCATTAATAAATCTGATCTTATCCTTTTACAGGCAGTTGTATGGACCAGGATATCAGGGTGTACCTCATCAAGGACAAA
>NW_017114018.1:0-212 GCF_001263275.1 Habropoda laboriosa
GAGCGTGTATGTGCGGTAAAAAGAACTGCTCGCCGCACGTGGCGCATGGAAGGGATAGGCCACGCCCACCACGCGGTCCGTCGAGTGAGGCGCACTGGGCGTGGCGGCGCGCAGCCAACCGGGTCTCGCGCGACGCTCGCTAGTTGTGTAGTGGGGGCGATCCAACGCATCGGGAGTGTGGGTACCGTTTGAGCGCAGTGTCCCTGGAGACG
>NW_017114019.1:0-212 GCF_001263275.1 Habropoda laboriosa
GCCAATTACCCCCTCTCTATTCCCCCTTGCTGGTTTCCTATTTGGGTATAGACGCCCCGATACTACATTATTTTTTTTAATTATTTCCTAAGCGTATGGAGATAAGTTCGCCATTTATTTTTGCAATAGAATAGAAAAGATAGTGCAAAATAAAAAGTGAAAGAAAATTGCACTTTTTCGAGGATTAATTCGAGGATTAAAAAGTCACTCAA
>NW_017114020.1:0-212 GCF_001263275.1 Habropoda laboriosa
CTATATTATACGCTTTCATATAATCTGCAGAGGATGAAGTAACTTTCGAGCCTTCACCTTCGTATCTATTATTGCCCTTAACGCATGTAACTTTATATGGCCCCAAGTACTTTTTCCTAATTTTTAAACCTGAGTCGAATTGAGTACGTTTTATAACTACCAAATCACCTACTCTATAAATCCGGAGCTTTTTACAATTACGATTATGTGTG
>NW_017114021.1:0-212 GCF_001263275.1 Habropoda laboriosa
TGGTCCATTGTCTTCTCGGTCAGCATCTTTTTCTTTCGGCCTTCTTTTCCCCTCCCCCTTTCTCTTCTTGGCTTGCCACGGTTATTCGAGCAGGTACGCAGCAGCAGCAGCAGCAGCAGCTCGGTAACCTCTTAACGTGACCGAGGAAAAAGGGTTTATACGTTGAAAGTAGGATGGCCAGGGTAAAGCGTAAAAGGGCGTCGCGTTGGCTA
>NW_017114022.1:0-212 GCF_001263275.1 Habropoda laboriosa
TTATTCGTTGTGAGATTACTGTACAAAATGTATTATACAAAAGGTTGCAACATACCCGTGTTGTTTTACAACATTTTACACGTATATATACTTCTTCCTTACACGGCAAATCCGTTTTCTTTTGCGAAACGCTCGTTCTTTAAGTCATTCTCGATAAAAAAATTAAATAAACCATGTCCGATAAGCGTTACGAACGCGTAATAATCGAGAAA
>NW_017114023.1:0-212 GCF_001263275.1 Habropoda laboriosa
ACCCAAGACTAAATTCTTAAAGAGTTACATCTGTTTAACCCTTTGCCGTGCAATAACGAGTCAGACTCTTGGGCACAGATTTTGGTCAAGATCTGATAAAAACAGTCATATTGGTAATAAAAATGAATTTTAATTCCAATTTTCGATTGAATTTGTAAAACTGCAGATTGGCAAATTTAACTAATCTACAATAAATCAGCTTTTCTTTCTTA
>NW_017114024.1:0-212 GCF_001263275.1 Habropoda laboriosa
TTTTTCTTTTATATTAAACACTAGTGTGTATTTGAATTGAATTGTCCGTTCGAAGTTATGCTTACCGAGAGAATTATTTGACAAGCTTGCCCAAGAGAGGCAGTCGATACTTCAAAACTACAAGGTGTTCTTTTCATACGATCATTTTAAAACTAGGACGAGAGCTACAGCCTAGCTGTTTCAACATTTAAAGGATAATTAGATGGTAAGAG
>NW_017114025.1:0-212 GCF_001263275.1 Habropoda laboriosa
CCTTCGCGTAAATTTCGGTCTCATAGTCGCTCGGAGAGCCTTTGTGACAGCGGTGCGATTAACTTGTCACGAAAATATTCAAGGATCTAATTTGAAAACACTTATATCCTTGTTTCTTCGTGTCGCACTTTCACTCCTTAAACGAGTCATTTTTTTTCACTTTTTGTTCACTTCGTAGCGTTGCTATTAATTACATACGGAATTCACTGTTT
>NW_017114026.1:0-212 GCF_001263275.1 Habropoda laboriosa
GAATCGAGTTTGGTATTTGTGGAATTCTGTTTAGTTGTTTTCGATGATTGTCTGGAGTGCACAGTTTTTTTCTAACTGCACTTGGAGCAAAGCTACAGTCACTCGGTACAACTGTAAAGTATATCTTGTGCTTGAAAACGTCGCTGTTCGCTGCTTTGAAAGCTGTCCTTTCTAAAGGGTGACAGATATGTCTAAATGGAATAGAAAGTGCA
>NW_017114027.1:0-212 GCF_001263275.1 Habropoda laboriosa
TTTATCGCTGTTTAACAGAAATTGACAGAATGCATTATAATTTTCAATGCAACACCTTATTAACAAATTTATGTTCCTGCAGGTGGCCTGGACCGCGTTTTCTTCAGTCTTCCACAAGGATTCGTATGCTGTAATTACGAAATTACAGTTGATCCTTGAGCGTATGTGCAAGTTAGTTTAGTAATGAAGTTATTCATCGAAGTTTCAAGCAG
>NW_017114028.1:0-212 GCF_001263275.1 Habropoda laboriosa
CAAACGTAGAGCTAAATGTCCACGTGAGAGTGAAACTATCGCGAGTTGCTCTCGAGAGTGAAATTATCGCGAGTTGCTCTCGAGAGTATTTCTCGCGAGTGGACACTGCTTCTGAGAGTAACTGAGAGCATCGTTCAACTCTCTGAGAATTTGTATATTGCGACTTGCTCTCGAATGGATACAATTTCGGATTCTTGAGAGAACTCTCGCGC
>NW_017114029.1:0-212 GCF_001263275.1 Habropoda laboriosa
CGATCAAACTTATGAACGACTTGGTACGATTAAACAATTTCGAAGTTTCGACAGAATTTTTCATACAAAAGTCCTGCAAACTTTCTTCCAATTCTCGCACAAACAAAATTCAACTCCTGTCAGGCTATTTACGTTTGCCCGTTATGAATCCACCTGTACAACCCATACACACAAACCAAACATCCACTGGTTCACAAGGATTGTCTACCTTT
>NW_017114030.1:0-212 GCF_001263275.1 Habropoda laboriosa
CTAACATCGAGGCCGATGACAGCGCTGTAAGCAGGTCCGAAACGGTGATGATAGGAGCCGACGGACCAACAGCAGTCATTAGTCACACCAATACGGATTATACTCCCGCTAGTCTTGGACCTCAGGAAGACCTTGAGAGGCTCCGATCCGCAATCAAGGAGTTGGTCGATCGCACAGAGAGGATCGTGAGCTTTCAGGCTAGCAGACTGCGA
>NW_017114031.1:0-212 GCF_001263275.1 Habropoda laboriosa
TAATTGTTCTTTTTAGATATCGTAGAATACGTTTCAATGCATTGAAATGCATAGTTTTTGGACTGTTGCTAAATTGCGATAAACAACTAAGACCGTATGTTATGTCGGGCCTCGTGGCTACACTTAGATACATTAACCTTCCTAGTAGTTCTTGATAAGTTTTTTGATCACATAGTCCGCTCCCCTCATCTTCGTCAAATTTTTGATTCGTA
>NW_017114032.1:0-212 GCF_001263275.1 Habropoda laboriosa
CGCTCGCAACTGTTCTAGGAAAAATTCTAGGCCTTAACTTCTTAGAACTCGTGATATTTCTTGTGAGCCAAACATAAGAAACGCGAGCCTGGGTCGCTGTACGCACATCGAGCCAAACATAAACCTAGCTGTCTGTTCGCGCACAGAAAAGAGTTAACGGGAAAAGAATGTTCTGATTTTATATTACTTTTATTTGCAAAACCAAGAACAAA
>NW_017114033.1:0-212 GCF_001263275.1 Habropoda laboriosa
AATTGTTAAAGGAAATATAAGAATACCCGGTTACCCACAGAAGGGTTAAAAAGGGAACATCTCGAAGTGATAATCACCGATTTTGTTGAAACTTTGATATACAGTAGTTCTCGAAAAAACTATTCGACACGTGTTTCTTCACGAACGAATGAAAATCGCCCTGAAAATTCGAGGTGGTAAATATATTTACTCTAATATCTCGAAATCTATTA
>NW_017114034.1:0-212 GCF_001263275.1 Habropoda laboriosa
TTATTAACATGAGCTTTGTTCCTATGTGTTTACTTGTCCTTGAAGAATGATTACCAATTTTTTTGTTGAAAAATAATTAAATATAGGCGCTGTGGAACACGTCAAATGTTGCCACGATTTGAGCCGAGCCGTTCTGCTTATCTGAATTAAAAAAATCCAATTTTCCCCAAACTTATTACTATCTTAGATTTACTCCTACATTCTGACAGAGC
>NW_017114035.1:0-212 GCF_001263275.1 Habropoda laboriosa
AATCTACACACTAAAATCGTCACTATTTATAATAGTTACTGATATGCTCTTGCCGTCTAGGCTGCTTTCTGTAATATGCGCGCCCCTTTTCACGCGGAATTTAAATTCAAAGATGGAACGCTTTTTCATTGTAATTTAAAAAATTCACAAAGTTTTTAAGAAAATCGTGACGTTGAAAAGAAAACACGTGATTTTTACGTGGATTGTCTACT
>NW_017114036.1:0-212 GCF_001263275.1 Habropoda laboriosa
ATAATCATGTTATCCTTTAAAGAAACACGGTGTATCTAAAGTTTCGTTTATTCGGCAATTTGCGGCAACATTCTCCCTGAATCCGTTACATTCTACAATTCCTTCCTAATCAATTATTACTATCGTCAATCGCAAGTCCAAATGAAAAATCCCACAATAACGCGACACGAAATTAACAGAGTGAAAATAACAAAATGTCTCGACTCTTGAAT
>NW_017114037.1:0-212 GCF_001263275.1 Habropoda laboriosa
AGAATCAATCACCATTAGGGTACGAGTATCGTACCGCTACGTTACGTGAAAATCGCAAAGAACTACTATCACCTAGCCGACGTTATGTTTGTATATTCGCTTGGTTTTACAGTACCACGGCAACCGTGTGAGATATTGAAAAAACATTACACAAATTTGTATTCGGTACCAAAAGAAGGTAAGGTTACGTGGGTCACAATTAGTTTTAGTCA
>NW_017114038.1:0-212 GCF_001263275.1 Habropoda laboriosa
GATTTTTCTCAAAAAATTTTCATTTTCTCGTTTGAAATGTTCCAGACCGATTTTCTGCAAAAATTGAGCTCCGCTTGAAAAAATTTCATTTCTTCCTGATATTCTTCAATTCTAATTTTAATTAAAATGAGAATCGATACGAAGAGTGGTACACTGTCTATTAGCAGCACATTCTACGGTGCACTTTATATGTTGCCCCTTGAAATCGTGGT
>NW_017114039.1:0-212 GCF_001263275.1 Habropoda laboriosa
AAGTGGGTAAAAAGAAAGGAAGAGAGTAGAGAAATAAGAGTTGGCATTTTTCACAATAAAGATTTCACTCAATTGTGAATGAAGAGGAATTATAAAAATTTAGGGTTGAATTGACAATTATTTACAGAAGAAGAAAAATTTTGTTTCAAAACAGAAAACAGTTAGAAATGGTAATCCAGCAGAGTTTGTCGATAAAAGGCACTAACAGGAAC
>NW_017114040.1:0-212 GCF_001263275.1 Habropoda laboriosa
CTTCGTTCCCTCCCACTAAGCATACACACTACCCTCGGGTCTTTCCCATAACGATCAACATGCTGATGAGGGCCTGATTAGTCTGTCGATCCTCGCTTTTTCTTTTACTGCCCTCGTCGTTCGTTTCTTAACCCTTTGGCTACTGTTGGCGCCTAAAGGCGCTTCGAGTTGTACCACTCTTTACTAGATTATTAGACATATTGTGGAAAAAA
>NW_017114041.1:0-211 GCF_001263275.1 Habropoda laboriosa
TATTTAATTATCTGTTGTTTCCCCCACATCGTAGTTCGAAAATTCGTCGCCGGTGTCCAGAATGCATAGCAGAGCCGTACGCCATTTAGAGGACGCGAATCGTCCCGGTATGATATGCGATGGTCGCGAAGTACTACTATAACCATGGTCGACGTTATATGTGTATATTCGCTTCGTTTAACAGTAACACCGGAACCGTTTGAGCTTTGAA
>NW_017114042.1:0-212 GCF_001263275.1 Habropoda laboriosa
TGCATTGTTATTTTTGACAGTTAGACGTTTTAAGTAGGAATTTTGTGTGAATAAATTTGTATCATAAAAGTTAAATCTGCTGTTTTGTTTATATAGATGTGGGTGAAAAATTGATGGCCATCAAGATTTTCTTTCAAGAAACCTTTCCCCGTATGATTATATGTGAAAATTGTTGTCGAATGAAGGACACAGTATGCGTACTAACACAGATG
>NW_017114043.1:0-212 GCF_001263275.1 Habropoda laboriosa
ACGATACTCGTACTCCAAATTGAATATGATTCTGCTATGCGTTCTGGACATCGGCGTCGAATTGTCGAACTACTGTGGTGGTGCAAATACAAAAAACTAAATATTTCGTCCTTAAGTATAATCCCTACATATAATTGTTCCAAACGAATTCTTACCGTTTGTTGCTACCGAATACAATGTTGTGGTTTGTTTTTTCAATAGCTGAAACGGTT
>NW_017114044.1:0-212 GCF_001263275.1 Habropoda laboriosa
TTTTTATTCTTTCGTACGCGTGCAATAAAAGTCCGAATGTAACCTAAAACCGATTCATACATATGTAAATATGTATTCGTAACATATCGGTGTGAGTCAGAAGTGACTCCTGCATAGGACTCCGCGGTTCAGTACTCCGAGGGTTAACGTAAATGTGATTTTGGATTAGTTAGAGCTGAAATATTGAAGTGAGGGCAAAGTATGCGATACTA
>NW_017114045.1:0-212 GCF_001263275.1 Habropoda laboriosa
TGGACTTTCCACTGTATCTACAGAGTGTCCCGTAACTCTGGGAACATCCGGAAATGGGGGGTTGCTGGGGTGACCCTGAACAACTATTTCCTTATCCAAAATGTAGTTTGAAGCTTCGTTAGAGTTATTAACGAAAAACACTGGCCAACCAGCGCCCGTAGAGCCAGCGCTCAGGGACGGCATATACGGCACGGTTTGACGCAGAATGCGCG
>NW_017114046.1:0-212 GCF_001263275.1 Habropoda laboriosa
TCAAGTCGTTTGGTCCAATTTGAAAAAAAATTATACTGTTCTAAAGAGTGTCCGAATATTAATCAGAGTCACTGTATAACCGTTTGAGTGCCACGCGGCGATCGCGCTTCTTCTATCCTGTCCTAAAAGCGCCAGCGCTCTAGGCTGCAAAGCCCATAATCACAGAGGGGTGGATTTTTTTCGATGCACGACTTTACGGTTACCCTTGAGTC
>NW_017114047.1:0-212 GCF_001263275.1 Habropoda laboriosa
TTAGCGTTAACAGTTATCGCTTCCGTCGAATTCTACTTGTATTACAGTTGTTACGCATAACGTATACTATTGTACATTGTATATTTTGACGAGAGAGTGGAATATTTTTCAATGACAAAAATTACGCGTAATCCGGTTTCATGGTGGTATATGAAAATCGACAGCGAACAAGTTGAACACACTTATCTAGATTTTATATACAGCGTGTGGTG
>NW_017114048.1:0-212 GCF_001263275.1 Habropoda laboriosa
TACTTTTCGACCTCGCTATATTTCTTCCATCGACTATACTTGAGAATATCCCGAGAACGAAGGCTACGTGGTTACCCAAAAATTTAAATGGACGTTAATGAATGTCTCTGAGAAACATATGCGTAGAATGAGAGGAAAATAGTAAAATAAAGAGAGAGAATGCGAGAATGCAAGATTAAAAGAGTTTGCAAAATACTTGCGCGCAGTCAAAG
>NW_017114049.1:0-212 GCF_001263275.1 Habropoda laboriosa
GGATTAAGGTGTGAAACGAAAATAACGAACATAATCAGTGGCAGTAATAAACTATCCGTTCTATTTTTCAATGGAACGAAGCCTTAACACAATTTCGTTATTCTTGATTTTCGTCTACTTTTCAATCATAGAATCTCCCTGACCCTATGTGTACCATGAATTACGGACCGCCCTGTATATAAGGCAACAAATTCGTGCCGCGATGTGTTTAT
>NW_017114050.1:0-212 GCF_001263275.1 Habropoda laboriosa
CAAGCTATGCTGGTGATCCTTATCGATACTGCTCTATTCAACCAGTTGGTAAGTTCAGGTCACTCTAATCCTTCAGCAATTATCACAAGAAGAGACTAAATAACAAAATATCCTTTAGTTTCCGACGTCCCTGCGAGTGACCCATGTGAAAATGGTCAGTGTGGTCCAAATAGTCAATGTAGAGTAATCAATCAAGTGGCTGTTTGCTCTTG
>NW_017114051.1:0-212 GCF_001263275.1 Habropoda laboriosa
ACACTATTGTCCCATTATACTAATAACCAGGGCCATATTTACCATAAGGCGCATTAGACGCAAGCTCGGGCATCACTCTCTATGGGGCCACATTTTAAAACTTTACTCCTAGCAAACAACAATATAAAAAATAGCCTAGTTATAGTTAGAAAATAAAATACTTGTATTTAAATATTGAATTCCTAATATAAAAACAAGAGGCCGCTGAAAAC
>NW_017114052.1:0-212 GCF_001263275.1 Habropoda laboriosa
TGATCTTGTTAAATCGTATATTTCACTGATTTTACTTTTTCTATTAATCAGTTCATCTTTGATAACACGCACAAGAACGATTCAATGTTTCACTGATCAAAATAGTCAAAATATTTGAAGCTTTTCAAGAACTACACAGAGCGTGTTTCTTTTTTTTTCTTTTTTTGCCATTGGACGAATCGAGTTCATTGAACCGTGACGCAACTCGTTTT
>NW_017114053.1:0-212 GCF_001263275.1 Habropoda laboriosa
AATCTTCGTTTCCTTAACTATCCCGTGAATTATCGTTCTCCTTCTAAATCGATACGATTTCATAAAGATTTCCATAAAAATTCTTCACGCTGGTCACGTTAAAAAATCTAGAAAAAAAAAAGTATTACATTTGTCGAGGTAATATCATTGCCTGGGTACCGCAATTACGGCGTATTCGATGGAACGACGGTAGAAAGAGGGAGTGATAGTGA
>NW_017114054.1:0-212 GCF_001263275.1 Habropoda laboriosa
ACCTTGAAAATCATCGCTACGCCTCTCGATAACGTGAACTCGTTACGTCGATCCAGATATCTCCGGTGAAATTTCTTAAATAGGTCATTCGTAAGAGCGATCGTAAATCTTCCTCTAACTTTGTTCTTCTTACGATTACTTCGTCACCATTGATAACGAAGTAATTTTAATCTCCTACGTTCTTCTCCGATTAATTTCACCGATAACCAGAG
>NW_017114055.1:0-212 GCF_001263275.1 Habropoda laboriosa
CTGTCCTTGGCGCATATAGGCGTTTTGAATATTTTCTCAGACTGTCCTTGGCGCCTATAGCCGCATTGAAAATTTTCTCACGCTGTCCTTGGCGCCTATAGACGTTTCAAATATTTTCTCCCACTGTAACCTTGGCGCCTATAGGTGTCTTGAATATTTTCTTACACCGTGCATTTGACGCCTATAGGCACTTCGAAAATTTGCTCGCACTG
>NW_017114056.1:0-212 GCF_001263275.1 Habropoda laboriosa
TTTTCTCTCTTTTCCATATTTCGCCTATTCTCTGTCTACACCATTCTCACGCAAACAAACCCGCACCGATGAAAACAGCTGAACAAAAATAAAAAAAGATTCACCCAGGTCCACTCTGTGAAAAAACAAAAGTGCAAAACCTTCGAAATACGAGCAAACAAACTTCCACCAATTTCAGCATCCGGTAACACAGTTCGAACACGATTCGTCGC
>NW_017114057.1:0-212 GCF_001263275.1 Habropoda laboriosa
TAAATTAGAAATTTTTTGCCCAATTCTACTGAAATTACTAAAATTCGCCAGAATTTCAGTATGTTTGACATGCAGAAAGTGTCCTAATACTTATCAACTGAATCTGTACGAATTTTGTACAAAGTACTTTTGTACGAATTTCTTCTTTTATCTCAAACTACGTACAGTGTCTCGCAAACTAAATAACGACTTCACAGCTCGCTCAATTTGAA
>NW_017114058.1:0-212 GCF_001263275.1 Habropoda laboriosa
AAATTGATTCTTTTGGGGGATTTTTTTACTTCGTGAATTTGCTCGGGTTTGCCCGATACAGATGTAAGATACGCGAAAAATAGCCGGACAGCAAAGTGTTAATACGAACGAAATTCACGTTTTAAAAGTATCTCGTCATGCGGTATCGTGTTTGAATGTAACGAATCGATTACGATTGAACGAAATTCGATAATTTCGCAGATTGTGATTGT
>NW_017114059.1:0-211 GCF_001263275.1 Habropoda laboriosa
ACGCGTTTAACTTGTGCTTCTCCCCAATTCTCGTCGCGTATTTTATTCAAATTTTCTTATATTGTAGAGGCGAAAAAGATACGAATTCGCGCTTTTTCTTTTGATTCTTTCAATTTTTCAATTGCATTACGCATTATTGCAATAATACCTATCGTTACATTTAATTCTAATTGTTTAGCAGCTTTTCTGCTGCTATGGACCCTACATTTTA
>NW_017114060.1:0-212 GCF_001263275.1 Habropoda laboriosa
ATCCCGATGAAATGTTGTACGTCACGGGCAAAGTAGAAACGACGAGAAATTCACGTTTGCTTTTCTTTTTTGGACGATTAACGACACAATGTCCACTGGAAGAGGGTAATCGCGTGTGAGAATAAAAAGACAGACGTTACGTTAGTTTTGAAGACAGTGTCCAGCGAGGGAGATCTGTGTGTGAACGCGTGAAGCGAAAGGCATATCACCCT
>NW_017114061.1:0-212 GCF_001263275.1 Habropoda laboriosa
AGGGTGTAAGGATGGGAGACGCTAATGGACAACTCTTGAAAACCTCCTGTAAAATGTAAGATAGGTGTCACCGCGTGAGATATAACAAGCTGTGTATTACCAAATTTCGTGTCGGAAACGAAATTAACCGTTCCAAGACAATCGAAATGTTACGAAAAGCCTTCAGAGAGAATTGTTCATACAAACTGTTCGAAGACGGCCGAGAGTCGCTA
>NW_017114062.1:0-212 GCF_001263275.1 Habropoda laboriosa
CGCTGGACCTCCAGAGGAATTTACCGCGTTCCCTTTGTTCAGAGTTTGCTGGAAAATTGAGGGAAGCGTGGGATATGAGATGTCAACGTTTCGATCTGCACAGAGTGTTGAAAATAATTGTGGACAAATTTCCGTGGCGTTTGAATTTCAATTTCGAAGAGATTCGAAGTTTCGTCAATCGCTTCGAATCTAATTCCAAGTGCTCGGATTCA
>NW_017114063.1:0-212 GCF_001263275.1 Habropoda laboriosa
TGTAAATTCATTGAGAGTTGTGGCGTGAGTAGCGAAGAAACGGAAAAAAGAAGCAAAAACACAGAGAGAGAGAGAGAGAGAAATAAAAGAAGAATCTCGCGCGAGATGGTGCAAAAATCGTTCCATAACGCTGGCGCGCCGCTAATGAGCGCATTAGCAATTCATCGTCGCGGATCGTATTAAATCGTTGAACCGCGATTAATGCTCCGCGA
>NW_017114064.1:0-212 GCF_001263275.1 Habropoda laboriosa
GCAGCAAGAAACCAACGTTCTCTTCTCTTCGTGAAGTTCTCTTCCGAAATAAACGTTATATCGATAAAATATAATCGGTATCCACTTTCCTCCCCGGATTCCAACACGATATTCCAAGATAAAAGCTTCTTTCTTGCGTTTGCATTTAGACTGCTTCTGATGCGAACGCAACACTTGAAAATCGCTCCTAGAAAAACAGGTGCGTTGCAAAC
>NW_017114065.1:0-211 GCF_001263275.1 Habropoda laboriosa
ACGGTACTCGCACTCGAAATTGAGTACGATTCTGCTATGCATTCTGGACATCGGCGCCGAATTATCGAACTACCCATGGAGGGGGCAAATACAGATAATTAAAGATTTCGACGTTAGACATAATTGCAACAAATAAATAGTCCCGACCAAATCTTACCTTTTTTTGATACCGAATACAAAGGTGTGCTTTGTTATTCAAAGCTCAAACGGT
>NW_017114066.1:0-212 GCF_001263275.1 Habropoda laboriosa
TTTATTGTTGCGTTCCGTCAGAAGTATTATATCGGGTGGTTGTGCGTGGACGAGTACAAAAGTCGTTCGTTAATTAAACACGAAGCAGCGAATTGAACGGTTGAGAAAAAAAATCGTACACGCGACGGCTGTTGTTTGTGCTGTTTTTCGGGGAGAGATCGCCCCGTTTCTCTGTTCAACGGGTACAATATAATCCGACGAACTCTCGACAC
>NW_017114067.1:0-212 GCF_001263275.1 Habropoda laboriosa
GTTTTCACTTGGAAAGATATCTCTATGTGAAACATTCTATAAATGTTTTCACTTACGTGAATTGCAATAGGTAACGGAAAATTGGGCGACAATTGAATACACAATTGGATTAAAGCTATTACATCAAACCTTTTGATCAAGACTGCAAGCTGCAACTAATTGCTCGACAACAAAGTGCGACTTTAGATCTTAAGAACAAACCGTGACTTGAC
>NW_017114068.1:0-212 GCF_001263275.1 Habropoda laboriosa
ATCATCTACATATATTGAAGGGGTGAAAAAAACTATCAAAATTGGAGGTTGAAAACATATGTAGTTCCTGGAATATCTTGAGAATTAGAGAATACAACACTTCTTCAGCTTGGGCACTTGCTTTGAATTAGTGACTGCGGTCGCAAAAATTGAAACAATGGAACGCAGGGCAAATTCACGAGAGCTACATCTCTCCGAGCAACTTAGAAAGA
>NW_017114069.1:0-212 GCF_001263275.1 Habropoda laboriosa
CGGTGGACTTTTTACTGTTGCACACTCAGGAGAATCGTGTTCCTCTTCTTTCTTTGCAGCCTATTTGCTGCCTTCCGGATGAACCTCGGTGAAATGGAGCTTTCGACTTTCAAGATAAGAGATGAAGGTATCGATGCTGCTCGAGCTGATAAAATCATCTTCCAAACAATGTTATTAAATAGAAAACAGAAGGAATACATGGAACAGGACTC
>NW_017114070.1:0-212 GCF_001263275.1 Habropoda laboriosa
CGTTAACTGGTGTAGCACTTTTGGCTTTTGTCTTTCGTTCGCTCGTTTTTTACCTGATATTCTCTCGTTCCGAATCGATCGGCGAATAAAGATTTGTTTAAATTAAGTTTCTTTTTTTTTTATTGTTTTAAGGTAAGAGTGGAATTATATTGAAACGAAAGAATGTATATAAAAATTATGTCAGAACGTCTAATATTAACTGTTTGTTAATT
>NW_017114071.1:0-212 GCF_001263275.1 Habropoda laboriosa
CTAGGTGATAATAGTTCTTCGCGACTTTCACATAACATATTCCGGCAATTGTCGTCCTCTAAATGGCGTACGCTTCTGCTATGCATTTAGGACGACGGCATTGAATTTTAGAACTACGCTGATGGGTGCAAATACAGATTATTAAATACATCGACTTTAAAAATGATTCCTACAACTGAATGTTACCAACGAAATCATACCTTTTTCTGGTA
>NW_017114072.1:0-212 GCF_001263275.1 Habropoda laboriosa
GAATTCTTTGAATGCCAAACACTATGGAGCGAAACGCTGGCTACGAACAACGTATAATCTCTGATGATTATTACTATGAACGCAACTATAGTACTTACTCGTGTATTGCATACTGCATTGTTGAATTATGTCACAAATAACGGAGTCAATTTTTTGATTCTTTATTTTGTTTTTCTTTCAAACACGCGCATAATCTGCGTTGTTAACATTTT
>NW_017114073.1:0-212 GCF_001263275.1 Habropoda laboriosa
GTTTTTTTTTTTACATTGAAATATTGAGTGCCTTTATTACCGCAGGGGGGTGTTCGAGAACACTCGGGGTCTGGCAAACCTCCGGTTTCCTGAGCCTCGAACGCATGTTGTGTCCATGACCGGAAGTTCCAAAATAAGGTGTAAGGCCTTCTTGCGGAGCGAGGTACCAGTGAGACTGGGCATGGCAACCAGCTACTCTTTAGAAGTGCCAA
>NW_017114074.1:0-212 GCF_001263275.1 Habropoda laboriosa
ACAAATTGCAAGGAAATGGGTCACTTGCAGTAGAAGCAATTCTCAAAATAGTCTTCCGTCACTTTAATAATTGCTTTTTGTAGAAGTAGAAATCAGAAGTGATAAATTTTCGAACAAATTAAACGTGCAGTTCGAAAATAATAGGAAGAGTGTTTTCCATTTCCCTTTCGGTGAAATTTCAGTGGTCACAGGAAGCGGAAGGTCGCTGAAGG
>NW_017114075.1:0-212 GCF_001263275.1 Habropoda laboriosa
GATAAAGAGAAACCAGTCGTTTGTTGTCCTGCAAAACGTGGGTTGTCGCGGGAAATCAGCAGTGTTTCAGTTTATCTTCGTTAAAAGGCGTTTTTCTTGGCGGAACATGCAAAATAAAGAGGAAACAGTCATTTTGCAGTACTGCTAATCGTCTTTGTAGAGAGGAAACAGTATAATTTCAGTTGATAATCGTTAAAACGCGTTTTACTTGG
>NW_017114076.1:0-212 GCF_001263275.1 Habropoda laboriosa
ATAGAAGAACGGTGCAATTTGACAAATTTTATATTTTTCAACGACGAAATTCGAGGGATACGAGACTGTTTATTTTTTATTTAAAAAAAATACAAAATTTGTCAATTTACACTATTTCTCTATCTCTAATAATTTCCAAGCTACATCGCCCTCCAATTTACACCCCGTGCTGTGCGCAATTGCAATCGCCACTTTCCAGACCCACTATCTTC
>NW_017114077.1:0-212 GCF_001263275.1 Habropoda laboriosa
TAAATATCCACCGACTCCATTAGGTCTCCACGATCCTAATTACGAGTCAAAGAGGCCTCAAATCCCACCCGTCAAACGAACAATAAAATTAACCACAATTACAGATCAATATCAACCTCTAAAAGCCATTTTAACAAATTTCTCTCGTGTTTTCGCTTCCTGGTCCCACTCACCCTAATCATAAGCTCGGTACTATTTTCCGCATTTCTTGG
>NW_017114078.1:0-212 GCF_001263275.1 Habropoda laboriosa
AACGGTCCGCTACCCTGCGCACTTCGTGTCGATTTCGAGCTCGTTTCGGGACGACCTCAGGCCTGTGCTGCCCGCGGGGCCGTATACACCCTCGTGTCACCTTGCACGCCCTGCTGTCATCCTTGGTCGCCCGATTCGACTTTGCGACGCGAAGCCCGTCTTCCTTGACATATCAGTGGTCCCTGGCCGGCCCCAGGAGCGGCCACTCTGCG
>NW_017114079.1:0-212 GCF_001263275.1 Habropoda laboriosa
ACAGATTACGGTCAAGGTGCGACGAAAGCAGTTACATTAGGTCATTCCATACGTTCGTGCCGAAAACGAAAAATATTTTACTGAAAATCTAAGGAAATTCTATTGCGATGGCGTAATGATCTTACCAAAAAAATAGGAAAAAGTTGTGAAATGAGAAGGCACTTACGTTTTTTTTATCAAATGTAAAGGTTTATTGGAAATATTGATCTAAA
>NW_017114080.1:0-212 GCF_001263275.1 Habropoda laboriosa
ACTATGGGGAACCACAGCCATGAGTCACATAACAAAACTAGAGTCACTACAATCAAAAATTCTGAGAACAGTAGTTAATGCACCGTGGTACTCTAAAAATGATTACATACGTAAGGACTTTAAAATTCCAACGGTTATGGAAGAAATATGCAGATACCCAAAAAAACATAAAGAGAAAATGGAAACATATCCCAACCAAATAGCTGTGGAGG
>NW_017114081.1:0-212 GCF_001263275.1 Habropoda laboriosa
AATTTAACCGCTTGCGGGCAATTTTAATGTTTGAAAATTTAACCCTTTCACTGCTGTTGGCGCTTTGAAAATTTGTTCGCACTGCGCTACTGGAGACTTTTGGCGCACTTCCGTGTTAATTCAAGCCTTAATTTTATCCTCTGCACTCCTCCACGTCAATTCAATGTTCAGTGAAACAAATTATCAAATGACACGAGCAAAAAGTAAAATTT
>NW_017114082.1:0-212 GCF_001263275.1 Habropoda laboriosa
TAATAGAGAAACTTTGAAAATTGTTTGAAAGCGCATCAACGCTAAAACTTGGTTTATTTGGCTGTCTTTAAATTTATCCTTGAAAAATTCACACGACCTCGACACTTTCTGTCATTGACACAGATCGACCGAATTTTTCCCATACCTTTGATCCCATATGCTACACATCGCGTCGTATTTTCTTATTGGGTTCACGTTTAACGATAATGCCC
>NW_017114083.1:0-212 GCF_001263275.1 Habropoda laboriosa
GATCCATCACCGATACGTTACAAAAGTGCACCTCAAAAAACTCTACTTCGACAGTCGTTCCAAACACATTTCAATAGCTGTCCATTTTCCGAAGTTTCGAAGGTTTTCAAAAATTGGGAGAAAACTGCGAGCGGCAGAAATCTAATAGAAGCAGAAAAAAAAGAAGGAACAATTGCGTTTCGTTGCCGCAAACAAATCAGTATGATTGAATA
>NW_017114084.1:0-212 GCF_001263275.1 Habropoda laboriosa
TGCATCATAGTAATGGTACTCGGCATCATCGGAAACCTTATGGTAAGTTTTGTAAATTGCTTTTATTAATCGCCCTTCGGTTATCGCTTTCCGATAATGCGTAAGAATGTAATAAAGTAATGGAATTTCGTGCACCAGAGTTATTTTATAATATTCAGTTAGATGTGGATCAATACGAAGTTTATTATTTCTGAACTAATACGATTCCTGCA
>NW_017114085.1:0-212 GCF_001263275.1 Habropoda laboriosa
TGGAGCCTGGTATGGATCCGCCGGTCGCCTACCAGGAGAAGTGCGGGTGGACTCTCCGATCATTCGCGTATCGCTTAAATCTTGTGATAGGAGAGTACGAGAGCTATACCTGGGTCGCTCCTGGAATGGAGAGAACAGCTGGACTATCCGCCGGACGCCTCTTAGAGAGGAGAGTTCAGGGAGGTCACCCGGACGCCTGAGGAAGCTCGGAG
>NW_017114086.1:0-212 GCF_001263275.1 Habropoda laboriosa
AAAGTGTTAAGGTGCACGATCTTCTTTAGTACAAAGACAAAATTATTTATATCACGATTAGTTCACATAATCACAAGATTCACACGATTATAGAAATATATACCAACTTTATTCAAAAAAATATCCATCATAAATTCAAACACCAGAGCATCATCGCTGGATGATGTCTCTTCTCACGTCAAATCTCCACAAAACACACTTACTTATTACCC
>NW_017114087.1:0-212 GCF_001263275.1 Habropoda laboriosa
ACCAAGATCTGAAAGTGTGCTCCCGCGGAGCTTCTCCATTAGAGGTAGGACTGCGAAACGGCGTAAAAACGCGGAGTTCTCTAGTAAAACGGGGCGAGAAAAGTAAAACGCGATTGCAGAGTGAGAGAGAGTGAGAGAGAGCAGAGTAAAGCAACAGCAGTAGCACACGAGGAGGCTCGTCAAGCTGTCGCTAGTCGGGGGTGCCACGGCTC
>NW_017114088.1:0-212 GCF_001263275.1 Habropoda laboriosa
TATAACGTCGCGCTTGGAGATAATAATTCTGCGCGACCTTCGCATATCATACTGGGACGATTCCCGTCCTCTAAATGGCGTACGGTGCTGCTATGAATTCAGGACATCGGCGACGAATTTTCCAACTACGATGTGGGGGAAAATACAGTTTATTAAATATTTCGACTTCAAATAAAATTCCTTCAGCTAATTGCGAGCAACGATACCTTACC
>NW_017114089.1:0-212 GCF_001263275.1 Habropoda laboriosa
TTCGGCGTTACTCCTGATTGTAATATTAATGGCATGCTGAGAAACTAAAATAGATATGTATGTAACGTCGAAAATAATCTAAAGGTGCGTGAACTGTTCGCGAACAGATTTGGAACCAAATTTCCTAGAAATCGTCAGTTCGTGTAACTGTTCGCATGTGACGCAGAATTAAAAGAGACGCCCTCATCGGTGAACATTCCACGAACACTGTT
>NW_017114090.1:0-212 GCF_001263275.1 Habropoda laboriosa
GTTATGTGAAAAGCGCGAATAACTATTATCTCCAAGCGCGACGTTATTGGTGTATATTCGCTTCGTTTGGCAGTAACACGGGAACACCTTGTGCTATTGAAAAAACAAACCACACCTTCGTTTTCGGTACCCAAAAAAGGTGAGATTTTGTTGGGGAAATTTATTTGTTGGAATTATTTCTGACGGCGAAATATTGAATTATTTGTGATTTC
>NW_017114091.1:0-212 GCF_001263275.1 Habropoda laboriosa
GTTTTACAAACTGTGTAAAAATTTCTTATCGACTAAACATATACACATAAACATGCTTCAAATTTGATAAAAAAATATTTGATATTTCAAAAGTTGTAATTATTTTTGTAAAGCGATGCAACATAGTGGAAACCCTTGAAATGTGCCGCCTACACATTATACCCGGACCGTATAGTGCTGATAAATTGTTATTACTATTCCAATACACTTTC
>NW_017114092.1:0-211 GCF_001263275.1 Habropoda laboriosa
ATCCTTCTGCTAAATGTATACAATAAATCTTACAATTTTTCGCCCCCGTATATAAAGGTGTGCATTGTTATTCAGAGCTCAGAGGGTTCCGGTGTTACTGTTAAACGAAGCGAATATGCACATATAACGTCCCACATGGTCATAGTAATTCTGCGCGACCTTCGCATATCATACTGGGACGATTCTCGTCCTCTAAATGGCGTACTGTTCT
>NW_017114093.1:0-212 GCF_001263275.1 Habropoda laboriosa
CTGGAAACTTTTCCCAACTTGAAATGCACAGTGATCCCAAAATTTTAGTCAGCAGAGTGCGTATTTTGTATGAATTATTATGAATCACTTGCAATTTTCCTCATTTCGATTAATTTCAGTGATAAAAAATTCGCAAAAAATTTTTTGAAGTTCGCCAACTTTTCTCTGGAAACTTTTCCCAACTTGAAATGCACAGTGATCCCAAAATTTTA
>NW_017114094.1:0-212 GCF_001263275.1 Habropoda laboriosa
TACATTCTACGAAATACTACATGCAAGCGAGCACAGTGACAAAGTAGCAACGAGAATGACTCTCCATCCTTTGGATCCATCCAAAAGATGCAGAGCCATTCGTAGCAGCCCTCTTCATTGGCATTTTGCCGGGCCTCTTCGGCTCATATAGCCTTTCTACATTTCTGAAACTTAAGTCTAAGGCTCGAGATTCCCTGTATCGTAAAATAAAC
>NW_017114095.1:0-212 GCF_001263275.1 Habropoda laboriosa
AATTTCATCGAAATCGGTTGATGGAGAAACAAGCGACAGGCATTGAAAGATGTAAGAACCTTCTGATTTATTAGTGAAATAGTGAGATTTTCACAATCTTTAACCGTTTGTAACTCATAGCGACGTTAACCGATATTAATCGACGTTAATCGATGAAATTTTCAGCGTGTGTATAATTGACATGTATCTACAAAACGTGTTTTTTTAGATTT
>NW_017114096.1:0-212 GCF_001263275.1 Habropoda laboriosa
CGCCCTCATGTACAATGACGAGTCAGTTCTGGAGAACCACCACCTGGCTGTGGCGTTCAAGTTGCTCCAGAACGAGGGCTGCGACATTTTCGTCAACATGACGAAGAAGCAACGCCAGACGCTTCGTAAAATGGTCATCGACATGGTCTTGTCCACGGACATGTCGAAGCACATGACCCTATTGGCTGATTTGAAGACCATGGTGGAGACGA
>NW_017114097.1:0-212 GCF_001263275.1 Habropoda laboriosa
CTAATCTTTCTAACTTCTCAAAAAAACTCAAGTCGTTTGGCCCAATTTGAAAAAAGTTATTCCGTTTTATGGACGGTAGTGTAATATTGAGTGTATTTTCACGTAAAATTAATGATATTTCGTGAAAATCAGACAAAAACCTTTTATATATGAAGTAAAAACTTACGTTTCTCAGCACGAAAATGCACTTCCTTTAATAAAATAATTCCAGG
>NW_017114098.1:0-212 GCF_001263275.1 Habropoda laboriosa
ATCTGCTGCACCTCGATTTAAACCTACTCGCTTCGCTTTTACCCTAAGGTTGCGACGACGAGGCCTTCCTAGTCAAAAGTTAAGTCAGCCTCGAAAACACTGTGATTCATGACACGCTGAAATATTTCGAAAATTGCTGATATTATAATTTTTAGACTGCGAAATTTAAATAATTACTAAACGCGTAATCATCCGACAGAGTAAAGGACACT
>NW_017114099.1:0-212 GCF_001263275.1 Habropoda laboriosa
GGGACAGATAGTCTGAGCAGTTTGTTTTCATTCATTATTGTAATTCTATTGTCACGTAGCAATCGATAACAATCGAATGTTCTGTAACCAAGGGTTGCTTCAAATCATTTTCTCCGATTTTAACTACACTTACACTTTGTGAAAAGTGTAGATAGTCTGAGCAGTTTGTTTTCATTCATTATTGTAATTCTATTGTCACGTAGCAATTGATA
>NW_017114100.1:0-212 GCF_001263275.1 Habropoda laboriosa
TTTGGCATGTTTCCCTACGTAAAACGTGTTTTAACGAATATAATCTGGAATACTGCTGTTTTCTCGCCATCAAAACGTTTTGAGTACTGCAAACGACTGTTTTCACTTTATTTTGCATGTTTCACCACGTAAAACGTCTATTAACGGAAGTAAACTGCAATACTGCTGTGTTCTGTCGACAAACCACGTTTTGCAGTACTGTAAACGACTGT
>NW_017114101.1:0-212 GCF_001263275.1 Habropoda laboriosa
GGACTTGAGCTGGGCGAAGATAGGTTAGAAGAGAATTTACGTGTTGCAGTGTCTGAAAGCTGTAAAATCCTGTCCCAACCACGTACGTTTGTTTACCTCTACTGGGCAAAAAGGTTAAAAAAAAAGGCAAAAAATTGACAGAAACACCATGTGCACAATCCCAAGAACGGATGGTAACCAAAAGATCTGGTTGCGCCCTTGTAAAACCGGCG
>NW_017114102.1:0-212 GCF_001263275.1 Habropoda laboriosa
TTCACGCCACGCGACGCCCAGAAAAACAATGAACGCTCGATAATCCACGATTATGCAAAGACTCGATATCTGACACCAGGAAGAATCACACTCCTCAACAAGCAGGCCTGGGAAAAACCTAGTGTACACTAGGCCTGGCTTCAAATGGCCCATTTCACCATCTCCAGGACGAATTTTCTCACATAAAGATCTTCCGCTCCGATTTTGTTTCC
>NW_017114103.1:0-212 GCF_001263275.1 Habropoda laboriosa
ACCCTGTATTTCCATGTCTTTACAATCATGTTCCAGAAATTTCATTTGTGGAGTTCTGGAAGCCATGGTCGACAAGAATTGCTGTTTGTGTTAGATCTCTACCGCCCTTTTCAGCATTCGCTTTGTGTCTTTGTTTACCTGTATTTCACCACCTTTTCCTCTGCTACGCCCCACTGAGAAGTTGATTTAGCCTTACACCCCAAATCAATCAT
>NW_017114104.1:0-212 GCF_001263275.1 Habropoda laboriosa
ACTCCTTTGTATTCGGTACCAAAAGAAGGTAATAAGTCGTTGGTCACATTTAGTTTTAGGAATCATTTTTGAAATCGAAATATTTAATTATCAGTATTTTCCTCCCACATCGTAGTTCGAAATTTTGACGCCAAGTCCAGAACGCACATCGGAATCAAATACCAATAGAGAACGAATATCGCCGCAGTATGTTATGTTAATGTCGCGAACAA
>NW_017114105.1:0-212 GCF_001263275.1 Habropoda laboriosa
TATTTATATTACGAACCTTTTGATTATCATAAAATGATTATTGCTAGTTTTACTATGAGTGTTTAGCTAGAAATTATTGACAAGAGATTATTGCATAGAGGGAAGAGCACCGATACAATTGTTGAAATACTGATCTGGCTACAATATTACTTGAATTTCAATGAAAACTTGAGATACGCAAAAAAGGATTGGTGGTTCTTCTTGTAAAAAGT
>NW_017114106.1:0-212 GCF_001263275.1 Habropoda laboriosa
TTATAAGACTTAGAGAAATGGTTTTTGGCCGTCATTCCGACGTTTGTATAAATTTTTGAAAAATTTGCAATTAGTCGGAATCGCGAAGAAAATAGCGAAGGTCGTTTTTACATCTTTTATATCTGAGCTCGTAATGAAAATTTAAAAAATACGTCTTGTAGATCTATGTCAATGACACGCACGCTGAAAATTTCATCGAAATCGGTTAATGT
>NW_017114107.1:0-212 GCF_001263275.1 Habropoda laboriosa
TTTAATCTCCACTTTCCCTTATAAAAAGTTCTTAACACTTTAAGACTTTTTAGAATGTAGAATATTCGAAAAGAAAAATTCTCGTCTCGGTGAATATTTCAATCCCTCCGAAGATAAGCGATAAAAGCTGAAGAATCGAAATTGCGAGGGAAAACCTAATCCACGGTGAATCCTAGAGAAACTCGTCGAATCATCAAAGAGCTTGAAATTGA
>NW_017114108.1:0-212 GCF_001263275.1 Habropoda laboriosa
AAATATATTAATTTCATTCGGTCGTTATCCAATATGAATAAAATGAAGCAGTTAACCTTTAGCTCCGATCGTGGCGTGAACTTTGCGATCGAGATTGGTGGTGAAAGTGGTCATCCGAGTAAACATCGGTTTCACAGAAGCTGTCGGGAAGGGGGAGAGGATGGGAATTTACAAAGAAACAACCCCTTTGGCACGGTCGAGGACGAGTTTCG
>NW_017114109.1:0-212 GCF_001263275.1 Habropoda laboriosa
ACTTTCGGCTGGACCAATCTTCCGGGAGTGCGACCAGTAAAAATGCGAGATTTTTCTTCTCCGCTTCGGTATCGAGGAAAATTCACGTTTGCTTCGACTCGAAAAATTCTTATCTAAACTTTCTCCATTGTATTTCAAACAATTGTTTTGCGTTCGTTGTACGGAAATTAGTCTCGATTGTAGGTAAACAGTGGTCACTTTTAAGCGTAACA
>NW_017114110.1:0-212 GCF_001263275.1 Habropoda laboriosa
AAAAATTAACTCGATCACTGTCCTCTGAATCACAAGACTCAGGACAGTTTTAATTGTTACAAACATAACCGAATTAATAATATCATTTAAATGTAAGGAGTGTATCCTAAAAAATTGAGATAATCTCTCTTTTTTTTTTAACGATTAAGTCAACTTAGCAAACGTGTTAAGAATTTCACACGTGTGAAATTTTCGATAATTAAATCGCTGTA
>NW_017114111.1:0-212 GCF_001263275.1 Habropoda laboriosa
ACGAAAACATCTCCCCTCGAATTAGAAAGCGTGCTCTTTAAAAAAAGGAATCACTTTCGAAGAGATTAAGAATCAGCTTTCCGTCTAAGCTCCTTTCACCTTTAATCTATCCGACTGCGCTACTTTTTCCCCGGAAGAATCCTTCTTCTCATGGTAATAGTCCGTGCTCAGATTATTCACAATTATTTCCGAACTCTCTCTCTCTCTCTCTC
>NW_017114112.1:0-212 GCF_001263275.1 Habropoda laboriosa
TCACGATCTCAACAAAGCCGACAATTTATTTCCCTAATTGCCGACCGTTCCATTAGTTTCTTTCCCCCTTTCTCCAACCTACTCGAACAGTAGAAGAAGAAAAAAATAGATATCAACGCGATTCCAGCATTCAAATTCCATCGAAATCTTCTCGATCCCCTTGAACGAAATCTCGAAACTGCTCCCCGGTGCATCTTTGACATACTTTCCCG
>NW_017114113.1:0-212 GCF_001263275.1 Habropoda laboriosa
CGATAATAAGAATCGAGAAGGGAGAGAAACTTTTTCGACGTCGCGTTCGGAAATGCCTTTCAACTTACACCGTGTTCCGTACAACGGCGAAATCCGTTAACATATCCACGTCGATGTGTCCTTTTCTTTTTTCGAGGAAAATTGCCTTTCACAGGGGTAGAGGGTTTGTTATTTAAAAATTCGCGTCCACTCCTTTTCAGCGATTCGTTTAA
>NW_017114114.1:0-212 GCF_001263275.1 Habropoda laboriosa
TTAGCTGTTGGCGATTTATTGAAAAAAGAGGGAGTTTCTGAAATCGTCGAAAAAGCCAGACAAGTCGTAAAAAAATTACGCACACCCCTTTTAAAATCGACCTTATTAGCAGCACATGCAAAAACTGCAATACGTGATTGTGCAACAAGGTGGCATTCGACATACGATATGTTGGAAAGACTATTCCAATTAAAAGAATACTGCGAACAAAT
>NW_017114115.1:0-212 GCF_001263275.1 Habropoda laboriosa
GGACGAAGAGTGAATAGGGCGTGATGGATGACACTGTATTACGGTGTCATCTGTTTCCCAAATCTGTTTACATTCAGCGTCGCTTAATGTCGAACACGAAGTATCGCTAAAATCTCCACTTTTCCAAACACCCACATCTTCCCTATCCACCCCCAAAAATAACGTCGCACAGAGATCGGTGAAATTACACCTACAGATCCTACACGAAGCTC
>NW_017114116.1:0-211 GCF_001263275.1 Habropoda laboriosa
TAACCAAGGAAATCTTAAAATTTTTCGTTCCAGAATATAAAGGTGTGCTTGGTTCTTCAATATATCACACGGTTGCACTGTTACACTTAAACGAAGAGAAAATTCACCTATAACGTCGGCTACGCAATAGTAGTTCTTCGCGACTTTCACATAACATACTCCGGCAATTTTAGTGCTCTAAATGGCGTACGATTCTGCTATGCATTCTGGA
>NW_017114117.1:0-212 GCF_001263275.1 Habropoda laboriosa
GGAATATACAGATTATTAAATATTTCGACTTTAAATATAATTCCTTCAGTTAAATGTAACCTACGAAATCTAAAATTTTTTGATCCCGAATATAAAGGAGTGCTTGGTTCTTCAAAATCTCACACCGTTGCCGTGTTAGTGTTAAAAGCAGCGAATATACACCTATTACGTCGCGCTTGGAGATAGTATTTCCTCGGGATTTGTACGTAACG
>NW_017114118.1:0-212 GCF_001263275.1 Habropoda laboriosa
TCACAACTAACAAACGAGTGCAAACTAAATCCTCCGAATAATTGTGTCCAGTGGATTACATCCTGTATAAGCGAGGCAATAAATACCTCGATAAAACCTAGGTCCACGTGTCAGAACCTGGGAAATAAGACGACATTTTCGGCATCTAAATGGCACGTTCATCCCATGGGCAGACATGATCCACTCCCTGGTATTTTCTCAGCCCTTACGGT
>NW_017114119.1:0-212 GCF_001263275.1 Habropoda laboriosa
AGATGGCTGCTCAAAAATACAATTTCTCAACATTAATAATTTGGATAGCTTCAGGTAGCTGCTTAAAAGTTGCAATTATTCAGAACTAAGAATTCATACAGCTTTGGATAGTTGCTCAAAAATAACAGTTTGCATAGCTTTAAGAAGCTGCTCAAAAGCATCAATTTCTCAATGTACATTTCTAAACGTAACAATTTCGAAAACGTTGTACA
>NW_017114120.1:0-212 GCF_001263275.1 Habropoda laboriosa
AAGATGCATTATAGATCTTTCGAAAGATGAATGAAAGTTGTCAAATTTTTCATATCTGAAATACAAGATGAATTTATACAGACCTAAACTCTAAACTAATTAAAAATCACGAATGTAACTTTTGTCGTTCCAAAGCAAAGGACACTAAAGAGTGTTGCAATTAAAGGGTTAAGATGATCTTCCTTTTTCCTATTTAATATCGCAAAGTAGCA
>NW_017114121.1:0-212 GCF_001263275.1 Habropoda laboriosa
TCTTTTATAATTGTGTTGACCTTGTTTAAAAATCCATCCATTGATTCTACGTTGTAAGTGACTGCTGGTACTGCTGTTTCTGGGCTTGCGCTCACTCTTCATTTGGAAACACCATGGCTGGCAATACACCGATGTGGACCCCATCAAGATTCTCTCCTTGAGACATGTTAGGTGGATAAAAGGATTGAGAATCCATGGGTGGTTCTTCCCAA
>NW_017114122.1:0-212 GCF_001263275.1 Habropoda laboriosa
AGTAAAGAGTGAACTCTGAACTTCAGCAATGGTCATGGAGAAATAGTATTGTCTCTTTACGTCCAAGATCAAAAATTGAAAAAAAAAGAAACCAAACGATAAAGTTATCGAAGAAAGACAAATTTCCATTCATACTATCAATTCCACGCTAAAGCGAACGCTGAATATCAGCAATGGTACGTGTATCTCGATGGAAAATTGAAAATTGAAGA
>NW_017114123.1:0-212 GCF_001263275.1 Habropoda laboriosa
TGCCATAGATCTAAGTATGGCGATAGTACAGAAAATATTGTTGTAATTAGAGACTTTCCTTCCACACAGTATATTTCTAAATTACATATATAGCCGGATGACCCCTCACACACCATTCGCACCAAAATACCGTACTTTATAATTTTTGTAGGGTTATAGGTACGGAAAGATAGCCTTCCCTCCATGGAATGATACTTTCATCCAATGATAAT
>NW_017114124.1:0-212 GCF_001263275.1 Habropoda laboriosa
GTATGCGCGAAGAAATACTATCTCCAAGCGCGACGTTATATGTGGATATTCGCTTCGTTTAACGGTAACACGGCAACCGTGTGCGAAATTGAAGAATCTAGCACGCATTTGTATTCGGTAACAAAAAGAGGTAAGATTTCGTTGGTCAGATTTAGTTTTAGGAATTATTTTTAAAGTGGAAATATTTAGTTATCTGTATATTCCCCCACCAT
>NW_017114125.1:0-212 GCF_001263275.1 Habropoda laboriosa
TTTAGAATTTTTACTTTGTTTCTTTCATGTATTGTTCACCTCAGAGTGCTTCGTAAGTTTATTACCTGTACCGTTCCGGGTTTCGAGGCAAGCGGATTTTCGCGACGGCACCCAGGGAGCACGTGTTCTACCTGAGAGTGACTGTTCGTTTGGGGGTGGTTATTTTGTTTCTCCTTCCGCATTTTTTCTAACCTATCAGTTAAAATATCAAC
>NW_017114126.1:0-212 GCF_001263275.1 Habropoda laboriosa
CCTAGAAGATTCTAAGGGTTCCTCGACAAGAAAATTTTGAAAAGCGGAAGAATTTAACATAGCTATTGAGAGTCAACATCAGCTTCAGAAGAGTATCAATTGAGAATAGTAATAAATTTGAATTAGAGCAATTCAGAATGAGTTTAAACTAGCATTCAGATTGATAAAGTCCAGGCTCATCCAGGAAACTAGCAATAATTTAGAAGTATTCA
>NW_017114127.1:0-212 GCF_001263275.1 Habropoda laboriosa
AAAAGGGACGAAGTATTGCACAGGTATTTGAAAGTATTTGAAAATTTTAGTTTTAAAAAGTTATTCAAGCCAAATCAAATTTTGTATTAAACTAGTACTGCTTTATACTGGCGTATCAAACACATTGCACATTGATAAGACAATTTACAATTTCAGCATGTTTTCGATGCAGTTTTGTACATTATAAAATTTACAACACGCGGTGTATCTTC
>NW_017114128.1:0-212 GCF_001263275.1 Habropoda laboriosa
TTAACTCTTTGCGGTCGCATTTTCCGCAGGCATGGTAGTCTTATTGGTTGGGATTATTTTTTGGTAGCGCGCTTTCAAAATGTATAAATTTGATTCAAATGAGTTTGTTCAAGCCATATGCATGTTATTATTATTTTACCCCGTTTCTATAGGCAAAGGGCGTCCACAGAGAGTTTGTAAGGTGAAAACGTAAAAACGAAAAAGTGTATCGA
>NW_017114129.1:0-212 GCF_001263275.1 Habropoda laboriosa
GGTGTTAGTGTTAAACGAAGCGAATATACACGTATAACATCGCGCTTGGAGATAGTATTTCTTGGCGATTTTCACGTAACGTACCAGTAAGATTCTCGTACTCGAAATGGAGTACGTTTCTGCTATGCATTCTGGACTCCGACGTCCAGTTTTCGAAATACGATGGTGGGGGCAAATACAAATAATATAAATATTTCGATTTTAAATATAAT
>NW_017114130.1:0-212 GCF_001263275.1 Habropoda laboriosa
GTACCCTTGGCTTCGAAACATTTCTAATCGAAAAACGAAAAATCTCACATTCGGCAAATTTTGTGCGAGTTGCAGATGGTAGATATTTAGTCACCGCGGCAGAACCTTTTCTTCCAGCCGGTATCGTTCCAAAATCTGTTTTATCAAATTGAGGTGAAAGTGCACGAAAGATGAAATTAAGAATTAAATTAAGGTGGAAGTGCATCAAAAGG
>NW_017114131.1:0-212 GCF_001263275.1 Habropoda laboriosa
ATTACAGTTCGATGAAATTATCAGCACGTGTATCATTGACATAGATCTACAAAACGTATTTTTGAAATTTTCATTACGAGCTCAGATATAAATGTCGTAAAAACGACCTTCGCAATTCCGACTAATTGGAGTTTTTTCAAAAATTTATACAAACGTCGGAATGACGGCAAAGTACCATTTCTCTAAGCCTTATAAAAATAGCGGTGCAAAGT
>NW_017114132.1:0-212 GCF_001263275.1 Habropoda laboriosa
TATCGTTAACGGAGAACCGTGTATAAGGCTTTGTGTTCTCGTGGATCCGCTCGAGCACCTCTCCTTTCGCCCGAATTCATCTGGAGAAGGCCAAATGCAGCCTCTTTCGCGATAAATGCGCTCGTTTGCGGCTTCGTCGACGGGGGTGTGCGCTGTTCTTCGGTTATGCAGTCACTGTTCCTGCTTTTACGTCGGGTTTTCTCAAGGATTTT
>NW_017114133.1:0-212 GCF_001263275.1 Habropoda laboriosa
ACTAAATATACCCAACCAAATCTTACCTTTTGTGGTACCGAATGCAAAGGTAATGTTTGTTCTATCAATATCTCAAACGGGTCCCGCGTTAGCATTAAACAATGCGAATATTCACCTATAACGTCGCGATTGGTGACAGTATTTCTTCTTGATTTTCACGTAACGTTCCGGTGCGATACTCGCACTCGAAATGCACTACGATTCTGCTATGC
>NW_017114134.1:0-211 GCF_001263275.1 Habropoda laboriosa
TACGATACTCGTACTCTAAATGGAGTACATTTCTGTTATGATTTCTGGACATCGGCGTCGAATTTTCGAATTCCGATGGTGGGGGCAAATACAGATAACTAAATATTTCGACATTAAAGATATTCCCTACAAATAAATAGTCCCGGCAAAATCTTACAATTTTCTGACCCCGAATGAAAAGGTGTGGTTTGTTTTTTCAATAGCTCAAACG
>NW_017114135.1:0-212 GCF_001263275.1 Habropoda laboriosa
GAAATATCGTCTATCGAAAATCTTCAAGAGCCGTATCAGTTATGGACCATCAGTTGCGGACCACTAAATTCATAACTTTAACTCCCACGGACCACTAATGTAAATTTTTTAAAAAGATAAATAACATTTGTGAAATAATGATCAGGGAGCTTCCAATTTATTAATATGAAATGCACCTATTTGATATAACAAAAAACCTAGCAATAACTGTA
>NW_017114136.1:0-211 GCF_001263275.1 Habropoda laboriosa
ACATTTTGCTGTAGGAATTATATTTACAGTCGAAATATTTAATTATCTGTATATGCCCCCACCTGCGTAGTTCGAAAATTCGGCGCCGATGTCCAGAGTGCATAGCGGAATCAAACGCCATTAGAGTACGAATATCTCCGCAGTATGATATGTTAATGACGTGAAGAACTACTATCGCCTAGCCGACGTTATATGTGTATATTCGCTTCGT
>NW_017114137.1:0-212 GCF_001263275.1 Habropoda laboriosa
GAACCAAGCACACCTTTATATGCGGCATCAAAAAATTGAAAGCTCGCGTTGGATACATTTAGCAGAAGGAATTATATTTAAAGTCGAAATATTTAGTTAACTGTATTGGCCCACACCACCGTATATCGAAAATTCGACGCCGCTGTCCGGAATGCATAGCAGAATCGTACGTCATTTAGAATACGACAATTGCCGCAGTATGTTATGTTAAT
>NW_017114138.1:0-212 GCF_001263275.1 Habropoda laboriosa
GTACTGCAAAATGACTGTCTCCTCTGTATTTTACATGTTCCGCCAAGTAAAACGAGTTTTAACCAGTAAAAACTGAAATACTGCTGTTTTCCCGGGACAACCCACGTTTTGCAGTAGTACAAACGACTGTCTTCTCTTTATTTTGCATTTTTCGCCACGTAAATCGTGTTTTAATGAATATAAACTGTAATACTGCTGTTATCTCGCTACAA
>NW_017114139.1:0-211 GCF_001263275.1 Habropoda laboriosa
TGTTTCGCACCGTAGAACGTGTTTTAACGAATATAAACTGAAGCAATGCGGTATTCTCGCCACATAGACGTTTTGCGGTACTGCAAGCATCTGTTTTCTCTTTATTTTGCATGTACCGCCTCGTAAAATGTGATTTAACGAATATAATCTGAAATACTGCTGTTTTCTCGCGACAAACCACGATTTTCAGTACTGCAAACATCTGTTATAT
>NW_017114140.1:0-212 GCF_001263275.1 Habropoda laboriosa
TAGGGATATATGTATAATCATTTTATTCAATACGTCATTCCTGCATACAGCGTCCATGCTATTCGAGTGTGTGGTTCTTACTTATTTTGCCATCTACCGAGAAACTAATGAAGATACACTTACACCACTTCTGCACAAAACAGAAATGAAAAAAAAAAAATGACATGTGGTTTTAAACCAAATAGTCAAAAACTTGACTTACACCGCTTTTG
>NW_017114141.1:0-212 GCF_001263275.1 Habropoda laboriosa
TTAAAAATTAAAAATATATCTCTGAAGGATTTTAAAGGAAAATACTTGATACTGCTCTTCTACTGATTTTACATTTATTTGCCCCTCGGAAATGATACAATTTAGCGATCGTATAGAGGAGTTTAAAAAATCAGGTATACTATTTATTCCATGCCTCTTATGTTTAACACTGATCCAGAAATCAGTTTGAAGACATAAATAATCATAACATT
>NW_017114142.1:0-212 GCF_001263275.1 Habropoda laboriosa
TCATTTTGCAATAGAAAAGTTTGGATCTTCGAAATTTTTAAAAATCAACGTAGAAACAAACTACACCGTTTTATTTAAATACTCAATGTACTCTATTTCACTATGGTGAACAAAATGGAGGGCCCGTAGATCTGCTCTGCGACTTAATTAATTATTTACCAATTAACAATTGCAAAGGGTTGATATCATGAAATTTCCAATTTCTTCCTCTT
>NW_017114143.1:0-212 GCF_001263275.1 Habropoda laboriosa
GGAAAATCCATTACGAAATGCCTCTTACCTACAATCCCGTCAACTAAATTCTGCTCATTCAGCAGCGTTTATAACTCTAACATTATTATCATACAAACTTCTCAACGCTAAAGAAAAATAAAAATCTGTAGAACATTCGACAACTTTATCTGAGGTCAGAAAAAAATCCTTACCACTCGAAGAGAGAGGTTAATCACTGTTCTTCCGAAGTA
>NW_017114144.1:0-212 GCF_001263275.1 Habropoda laboriosa
ACTTTTACCCTTTCCCTATCCTCTTGCAAATATCCCAAGACCAATCACCGAATTTCCATCGTTCCAATATTCCACCCCCAGATTTTAACTCTCATTTTCACAGTCTTCCTCCGAACACCAAACCATACACTCCAAAAAACGATCGGCCGAGTCTGTTGAAAAATCACATGCCCAGTCTTGTACCTTACCAGCAAATTAAATAAAACTTGTAC
>NW_017114145.1:0-212 GCF_001263275.1 Habropoda laboriosa
ATGATTGCAAAAGTTCGTGCCCGATATGAAAATCAAGCGCAAACGGTGTGTGCAAAGGCACATTTCATTTGAAAAGAAAATTAAACGAAACGAACAATCTTTCGGTAGTAATGTAGCATAACGCTAAAACAAATACGTGTGACGTAGTCGATAAGATTCCCACCACCTCTGAAAATCAGGCATGAATTTTTGCAATCATCTAACAGAATATG
>NW_017114146.1:0-212 GCF_001263275.1 Habropoda laboriosa
GATTATAATTAATTTTTCTCACATCTTCACCAGAATCTTTGCCACGAGTCCGACACGTTGTTATAGGTTAAGGGGTCAATCACTTTTAACTTGTATAATATGTAGTAAGGTACCACCAATTTTCTATTACTGTGGCGACCGCCACGGGGGGAACTACGTACCTAAGCCTGACAGCTCTTGGCCCTCGAGAGATGTTTTCCAAACATCTCTGG
>NW_017114147.1:0-212 GCF_001263275.1 Habropoda laboriosa
CGAAATTAACAATTTAAGCTATTTTATTAGGTTAAAGCATGCAATAATTCTATTTAAGACTTCTAATAATGATAAACTACCATCTGAATCATTATTTAGGAGAGTTGCAACTTTGTTGCGCAAATCGCTCCCGAAAATTGCACATTGTAGCAAAACGGGGCGTCGTGCAACAATGTGCAATTTTCGTCGGCAACAAAGTTGCAAACCCAGCA
>NW_017114148.1:0-212 GCF_001263275.1 Habropoda laboriosa
TCTTTATTAATTCTCTCAAACGGCAAATATTTATAAACATATTGTTTATATCTACATGCAAGGGCGGCACATAAAGCGTGATAGTTGAATAATGTCGAAAACTGTTATTAGACTGTAATTTGACGGATCAATTTTCTTGTCTACTTTGTTTTCTCGTAGATGTTAAGAAAATTTCAACGTACCTAAGCTAAAGTCTATGATCTCGACGGAAA
>NW_017114149.1:0-212 GCF_001263275.1 Habropoda laboriosa
ACCTTTGAATTTGGTACCAAAATATGGTAAGATTTCATTGGGAACATTTAATTGTTGGTATTACTACTAACGACATAATATTTAATTATCTGTATTTTCCCCCACATTGTAGTTCGAAAATTGCATGCCGGCGTCCAATATGCATAGCTTAACCGTACGCCATTTGAGTACGAATATCGTCCCAGTATGATATGCGAAGGTCGCGAAGAACT
>NW_017114150.1:0-212 GCF_001263275.1 Habropoda laboriosa
TTTATCCCGAGAAAACAGCAGCATTTCAGTTTACATTCGTTAAATCACGTTTTACGTGTCGAATCATGCATAATAAACAGAAAAGAGTAGTGTGCAGTTATGCAAGACGTGGTTTGTAGCGAGAAGGCAGCAGTATTTCAGTTTTTTAATCGTCTCAGTACGTTTTACCTGGCGATACATGCAAAATAAAGAGAAAACTGTCGTGTGCGTTT
>NW_017114151.1:0-212 GCF_001263275.1 Habropoda laboriosa
AATTGAAATTTTTTACATTCTTCTATTTCTTCTGTGGTATTTTTGTGGTACGTGTCTATTTGAGAGTAAAACTATCGCGAGTCAAATTTGAGAGTAAAAGGGTTAACATCGACTAAAGAAACATCGTGCAATTGCCCCAGAACAACATACTCGTGTCTCTACCATTTTTACCTAGCAATAAACATTCTCTCTGAGGGAGGGTAGGCAATCTT
>NW_017114152.1:0-212 GCF_001263275.1 Habropoda laboriosa
ATCATTTTTTAATGAGAACGCATCAATTATCACTAGGAAGTTTACAAATGATTACGACTACCTCCCATTAAAATAATTAAATTGTTCAGTTTACCGATCGGTAATATAATATTCGTTCAAATAATTGTAATGTTTCCAGATGTATTTTTAGATGGGAAATATTACTCTCGAGAACTTTGCACAGAAGCGTACGATTTCATATTATCTATAAT
>NW_017114153.1:0-212 GCF_001263275.1 Habropoda laboriosa
CATACTGCGGCTAGTGCCGTACTCTAAATGGCGTACGAATCTGCTATGCATTCTGGAGGACGGATTCGAATATGAGAACTACGATGGTGGGGGCAAATAAAGATATTGATATATTTCGACGTTAAAAATAATTCCTAAAGCTAAATGTAACCAACGAAACATTTCCGTTTTTTGGTCCGAATACAAAGGTGTGCCATGTTATTCAGACCTCA
>NW_017114154.1:0-212 GCF_001263275.1 Habropoda laboriosa
TCAATTCACGAATATCAGTAGATAAAGAAGATACCGATTCTCTAACTATACCCAGAATTTTATCTCTGGTAAGATCTCAAGTCCTGAAGAAAGCAGAATAATTTTACTTTCGTTAAACAGCGATTAGTTAAAAGAACTTGGAAAGTAAGCAGCACTAATTGTAACAAGTTTCCAAAGTATCATTTTTTAATTTATCCCAGAATTTACGTCGT
>NW_017114155.1:0-212 GCF_001263275.1 Habropoda laboriosa
TTATCAACTAGAAACAACGTACTTCCTCGTCAATTAACAACCAACACATACTTTATTTTCGTGTTTCACTGATTGAAACCAATCGTCTTCTTCATGAGCAAAAGTAGTGTTGTCTATTATCTGCTAGAAACAACACTCGCTTTCATTAACTAGAAACAACCTCCTTCCTCGTTGACTGAAAACGAACCCATATTGAACTTCACCACCTGAAA
>NW_017114156.1:0-212 GCF_001263275.1 Habropoda laboriosa
ACACTTCTGCGTGATTGATGTTTAATTAACGAACCTGCGAAGCTACCACGAACGATCCTCCGAGGAGTTCCTCGTTGACCAAGTGTCGATCGTTTGATAATATTTCCTTGAAGCTTCTGGAAATGGTATATAGAGCGTGGTCAATGGGTGGTCAAATCTTCATATCGAATTTAATTCTTTTAAACGTAAATTTGCAAATTCTTGCTTTGGGG
>NW_017114157.1:0-212 GCF_001263275.1 Habropoda laboriosa
TTGTAACTGACTATGACTTCAATTTACTTTCTACATCTGAAATTTTTGCGACTCAACAGTCACGTCTACCAGGACCCTTCAGTCAAGCTTTCCGAAGGATGTCAATTTTTACAGTAATTCACCACGACTTCAATTAACTACACCTGAAATTTTGTATTTGCCAGCCCCACCGAAGAACGGGAAAAGGTATCGTTTCCGTATCGAGAAGTTGC
>NW_017114158.1:0-212 GCF_001263275.1 Habropoda laboriosa
TCACGTGAAAGTATATGAATTTAATCATTATCGGGTACATCGCGGGTATTCCAATTATCTTCTGGCATTATGATCGTGGTACTGTTGTTGGATATCATCAAGTTATCATAGGTATTTGGGTACTTTATATGCACTTGTATGTCGAACACTTCAGCTACTTCTGATACTACACATAGATGCTTCAATAACTACGAAACGTCAAACAAGTACAA
>NW_017114159.1:0-212 GCF_001263275.1 Habropoda laboriosa
AAACTGTGTAAAATATTAACTTTCTATCTCAAACGGTTTCCAAATATTTCACGTTAAATTTTTGAAAAATTAAACGAAATCAGCCGACATGTGATTCGTCGACCGTGGACTCACTTTAAACCTAAAGAAATATAAGTACTTTCCAAATATGTATGTGTAAGGCAAGGATAAAGTATAAAAGGTCGAAGAACACTCGAAACGAAGAAAAGCCG
>NW_017114160.1:0-212 GCF_001263275.1 Habropoda laboriosa
CCCGATGATATGCGACGAGCGCACCACCCGCGGCTATTATGAAATAACGATATATATATATATATATTCCACACGCGGTACGTTGAAACCGTGGTATCGAGCTGTTACGATACACTGGCCCGTTTTTCTTTTTTCCTTGTTTTTTCTCTTTTTTTTTTCACCAACACCACCAACCAGAACAGCGTTACACCTTTGTTCGCACCTACAGCACA
>NW_017114161.1:0-212 GCF_001263275.1 Habropoda laboriosa
CGTCGAAATTCAGTCGATGATCTAATCTCTGCATTCCTTGCAACTATGTAGACATTCGTTTGGGTTTTCCGTCTAAACACAGCTCTAACTTTTCTCGTATGCAATTGTGCAAGGAGTGTAATTTACAACAACGGATAGATTATTTAACACGAGGTTCCATTCTGTACGGTAGAATTTCTATTTATTGGTTGATTTTAAGAGTAGACAACGAG
>NW_017114162.1:0-212 GCF_001263275.1 Habropoda laboriosa
TTGTATTAAAAACCACGTGCGTGGCGTTTGTTCTCGGTTTTGCCAATAAAAGTAATATAAAATTAGAAAATTCTTTTCCCGTTAATTCGTTTCTGTGCGCGAACAGACAGCTAGCCTATGTTCGGCTCGATGTACGTACAGCGACCCAAGTTCGCGTTTCTTATGTTTGTCTCGCAAGAAATATCACGAGTTCTAAGAAGTTAAGGCCTAGA
>NW_017114163.1:0-212 GCF_001263275.1 Habropoda laboriosa
ATGGTAAAACGATTTATAAAAAATTCTATCGAAAAGAGGAAGCACGAAAAGCAAACATTTCTTCGAAAAAAGAAACAATTTTACGTCTCCAATTATCCAAAAAAAATGTGGAATTGGTTTAATAATATGTTGCGAGTGATGGCGTGAATGTGTGTTTGTCGAATCGTCTCGAGATTTGGAAAACGAGCGGATCATACAGAGTAACAGGGAGT
>NW_017114164.1:0-212 GCF_001263275.1 Habropoda laboriosa
GGTATTTTAAAGAAATGGTCGGTATTTAAGATAAAACTGTAGTACGTAATGTAAGTGTTACAAGAACTGTCAGTATTTTCATTAAAGTGTTAGTAAACGTAATGATTTGTCAGTATTTTATGTTACTTAACTTAACCTAAGTAAAAAGAAAATTAGTAAACAAAATTGTACCGATAAAGTGCGATTTAATACTGACAATTAATTGTTTATAC
>NW_017114165.1:0-212 GCF_001263275.1 Habropoda laboriosa
TACTATCGAGTGGACAAATATTTGCTTCATTTATAGATAGGGAATAGACCAGGAACTTTTAGGCGTCTTCGACAGTCTCTGAAACGTACAATGAAATGTACAATGCTCCGTCTTAAACAAAGAGTGTTAATATCTTCGAAAAGAAGAGCTTCTGGACCTGCATCTATGTGACCTTTTTTCATCCTTAAGAAGAGTACGATACCAAAGTTTAG
>NW_017114166.1:0-212 GCF_001263275.1 Habropoda laboriosa
TTAGTTTCAGGAATTATTATTAACGTCGAAATATTTAATTGTCTGCATTTTCCCCCACCATCGCAGTTCGAAAATTCGACGCCACCTTCAGAATGCATAGCGGAATCAAACACCATTAGAGTACGAATAATGCCGCATTATGTTATGTTAATGTCGCGAAAAACTACAATCGCCTAACCGACGTTTTAGGTGTATATTCGCTTTGTTTAACA
>NW_017114167.1:0-212 GCF_001263275.1 Habropoda laboriosa
TTATTCAAGCAAAAGTTGTACGGTGTCAAGGGGAGCACACGATGTAATAATTAGTTTACATTGCTATTTCGCTTTCCTATCGGAATATCGAGGTCGCCTTGAGTTTTTTAATGGTAATGGGTAAAATTTGACTTTGCAGTTCAAAAGAGTATCGAACGTTGAGTAAAAAACTATTACAGCATATGGGTCCAAAAACTAATAATTACTGAGAT
>NW_017114168.1:0-211 GCF_001263275.1 Habropoda laboriosa
AAATACTGCTCTTTTCTCGCGGCAAACCTCGTTTTGCAGTACTGCACGCTAATGTTTTCTCATCATTTTGAATGTTTCGCCACGTAAAACGTGTTTTAACGAATTTAAACTGAAATACTGCTGTTTTCTCGCGACAAACCACGTTTC
This sequence comes from Habropoda laboriosa, assembly GCF_001263275.1. Taxonomy (NCBI): domain Eukaryota; kingdom Metazoa; phylum Arthropoda; class Insecta; order Hymenoptera; family Apidae; genus Habropoda; species Habropoda laboriosa. The sequence goes on from NW_017114168.1 coordinate 148, forward strand.
CCAGTAATGCAAACATCTGTTTTCTCTGTATTTTGCATGCTTCGCCACGGTAAACGAGTTTTAA
>NW_017114169.1:0-212 GCF_001263275.1 Habropoda laboriosa
CACACGGATCCCGTGTTACTGTTAAGCGAAGCGAATATACACCTATAACGTCGCGCATGGAGACAGTATTTCTCCGCGATTTTCACGTAACGTATCGGTACGGTACTCATACTTTAAATGGAGTGCATTTCTGCTATGCATTCTGGACTTTGGCGTCGAATTTTCTCTCTACGATGGTAGCGGCAAATACAGATAAATAAATATTTCGACGT
>NW_017114170.1:0-212 GCF_001263275.1 Habropoda laboriosa
TGGCAATAAAGTGGGACTTGAATAGAAATTAATTTTTTTCTTTAGAGGATTTTAACTTTTTTTTCTTTTTTTATTTCGAGCAACTTTAATCTCACTTCAGATGATTTTGCATTACATCGTGTGTACAAAAAATTGTCAGAGAGGTACAATTTTAGACAGATAGTTAGCAGCGTTTTGGGAACGAGTGAACGGCGTTACAAATCTCTACTGTG
>NW_017114171.1:0-212 GCF_001263275.1 Habropoda laboriosa
TCCTCGCAAATTGCCGCCGCATACGAGAAACAGTCGCAGAGAATTCAAGTACGCAACGAACAGCCGAACTTGGAAGAAGAGTCATGCGATCAGCGTGTCTCTGCGAGCTTCGTAGCTACTGTTTCATGGTATATATGCGTGTGTGTGTCTGTGTACATACGTACACAATGGAATAATTGAGTTAATTGAAGAGAGAAGAGGACCTACGCATT
>NW_017114172.1:0-212 GCF_001263275.1 Habropoda laboriosa
TAAAAATATGCGAGCTCGTTGTACCACGACATTCCAAACTTAACAATTCTTTTTGGACCTTAGCAATGACTGGTTAGATTTAGTTCACATTGAATAAGTGTCTATAATCTTTTACATAGATAACACTGCAAGTATCATCGGATTCGCAATCGTAAAAATTGAAGCTAGAAGCGCTATTGAAAAATTTCTCCACTACCTTGACAAAAAAGTAA
>NW_017114173.1:0-212 GCF_001263275.1 Habropoda laboriosa
ACTGCAAACATCTGTTTCCTCTGTATTTTGCATGTTTCGCCACGGTAAACGAGTTTTAACGAAAATAAACTGACATACTGCCGTTTTCTCACAACAAACCACGTTGGTGCAGTACTGCACACAACTGTTTGCTCTTTATTATGCATGTTACGCCACGTAATACGAGTTTTAACGAATATACACTGAAATACTGCTGTTTTCTCGCGACAAAG
>NW_017114174.1:0-212 GCF_001263275.1 Habropoda laboriosa
TTTTTCCGATCAAACTTCGCAGTGTGTTCTATGGGTATAAATAAGGAAAAAATGTCGTATAAACATAGGGTGTTTGAAGCTTTATTAAAAAGTTACAACGATAATGGTAACGAAAGTGAGGTTATGATACAAAATATGAATAGTGTTTTGTATTTTTGTTGTAACTTTTTAACGAAGCTTCAAACGACCTATGTCTATACCACAATTTTCCC
>NW_017114175.1:0-212 GCF_001263275.1 Habropoda laboriosa
TTTTGGGTGACGAGGTTTGAGTTGATTTGAGATTAAAGATGTTTGAGGAGAAGAAATGGGAATTCTGGTGCATGGAAGTGGTTAAGAGATGATTTAAAACATAGAATTTGAGTTTGTTATGGTTTGGAAAAGTTTGGAAAGGGGAAATAAGAATTTTGGGTGACGAGGTTTGACTTGATTTGAGATTAAAGATGTTTGAGGAGAAGAAATGG
>NW_017114176.1:0-212 GCF_001263275.1 Habropoda laboriosa
TCATATTTATGCGGCTACGCTGTTTAAACGCACGCTTCTTCTGCGTCCGTCGGTCTGTTTCCCCGCGAATCGAATCTTCCGTGGAATTCTACAGACGGTAATTAATACCGCGTGTCCGATACGAAATTGATCGCAACGAGGATTTTTCAAGCGTAGAAATGCAGATTTTGCTCGGTTCCGTTTGAAATTTCAAACGCGAAAGACGAGGAAAT
>NW_017114177.1:0-212 GCF_001263275.1 Habropoda laboriosa
TGTGAAAATCACACTATTTCACGACTTTCGGCCTATAACTAATAAATCTGAAAATTTGACGCAGCTTAACACGAAAAATGTTATTTAACACGTTCAGGACAGCAGCGAAATTCACGAAACGCTCACTACTACCAGAGTTTCTTACGACAGAAGTGTGTATTATCATTAGTACTTCATTTTTCAGTATGTAATCCGAAAATGTGGTGATCCAC
>NW_017114178.1:0-212 GCF_001263275.1 Habropoda laboriosa
AAAACACTTGTTAGCGAAGCCCGTGCAGCTGCGCCTAAAACGCAAATACACCCCGATATTATACAGCGGTGCGTGTCTTTTGTTGTCCTTTAAATAAGAATCGTTATGCAAAACGATAGCCAAAGGGTTATTTTCTTTCTCGCTTATCGTCCCTCGCGCGGAAGGTTTTTCGGATCCCGTCGTTTCCCACCGTACTTTGCCTCCCTATCTCC
>NW_017114179.1:0-212 GCF_001263275.1 Habropoda laboriosa
AGCGGGGAAAAGAGAAATTCGTCTGTAAGAGAAATAAATGAAAAATTGCAACCTTATAATTTAAGAAACACTTCGACGATATACGCAGGTAGAAAAAATATGCACATTTGCAAAAGTTTGACGTATCTTCTCGTAATATGATATATTGCATCGAAACCCTAATTCACTTGATTTTCACATTTGAACTCCACACATTTCATATTTTTCATGAA
>NW_017114180.1:0-210 GCF_001263275.1 Habropoda laboriosa
CTCTGAATTTTGCAGGTTTCGCCACGATATACGAGTTTTAACGAATATAAACTGAAATACTGCAGTTTTCTCGCGACAAACCACGCTTTGCAGTGCTGCAAACATCTGTTGTCTCTATATTTTGCATGTTTCGCCACGTAAAACGACTTTTAACTAATATAAACTGAAATACTGCTGTTTTCTCGCGACAAACCACGATTTGCAGTACTG
>NW_017114181.1:0-212 GCF_001263275.1 Habropoda laboriosa
CGTTGGTCACATATTGTTTTAGGAATTATTTTTAAAGTCGAAATATAATATTATCTGTATTTTTCCCCAGCATTGTAGTTCTTATATTCGACGCCGTCGTCCAGAATGCATAGCAGAACAGTGCGCCATTTAGAGGACGTGAATCGTCTCAGTATGATATGCGAAGGTCGCGAAGTAATACTTTAACCATGTGCGACGTTATATGTGTATAT
>NW_017114182.1:0-212 GCF_001263275.1 Habropoda laboriosa
TGGACTTTCCGCAGTAATGCGTTTTCAAGATTGAAATTTTCAATGTTTGCTGTTAATGGATTATCACGGTTGACGAGGTACGATACACAGCTATTAGTTTAATTGCTGCTGCGCTCTTCTCAACCGTTTAAAGTCTTATTTTCATAGAAGAACGCTTAAAACAGGGTTTCGACAATCTTAAACCATGAATTTTCTTCGTGTTTATTCGAACA
>NW_017114183.1:0-212 GCF_001263275.1 Habropoda laboriosa
ATTTAGGTGTATTGTGATAAAACAGACACCGTGTAGACACACCTAATGCAAACCTTCGATAAACGATTAATCACTCATGGAGGATCGTCACGAGACTAACCCACAGGCCAAAGAAACCACGAAGTGTCAGAACTCCATGAGAAGTTGCAGAACGATTAAGAGATTGGTGAAAATTGACGAGAACGATCTCTCCACGAATATACACCTGTACC
>NW_017114184.1:0-212 GCF_001263275.1 Habropoda laboriosa
ATTGGTTATCTATGTGCATGCATGCATGTTTGTAGCTTGAACCATCGAGAATTCAAAGAAGAACTGGATGGATGTCCATTGCACTGCTCGGTGCAAACGCCCACCCTTTATTAGAGTTTCCCAATTAGTATACCGCGTTAATTCAATTCAGAGTCAATCTTCGTAACGAATACCTCAAAATGAACCGTGAAAAAGATTCTCACTCTCATCCA
>NW_017114185.1:0-212 GCF_001263275.1 Habropoda laboriosa
AGATTCGTCGAGTACGCGTGCACGTACACTTCAGTGAACATTTCCTAGAATATTTCCTATTTTTAAATGTTGGAGTGCAAGAATTATTTTTTCTGTTTTAGTTCCCTATTTGCTTTTTTTCACTTCATGAGTAACAATTCCTTGATATTAAGTCCGAAAGTCCAGTAAGGATATTAGTTCTTACTTTTATTTTATTGTTTATCCTTCTGAAA
>NW_017114186.1:0-212 GCF_001263275.1 Habropoda laboriosa
AGTGTTTGCTGTTGAGGCTTTGTGGATCGTTCCTCCTTCTTTTCCAGCACCTGGTTTAGTTTGCTCTCCAGGGCTGCTAATTTCTCCAGGACAGTTCCTTCTTCGGGGCGGTTGGATCTGAGGGTATTATTTTCCTCTTCCAGTCCTTTGCAGTACTCCTGGAGCTGCGCCGCCATTGTCCGTATATATTTCGCCTCCTGTGGCAAGAGTTC
>NW_017114187.1:0-212 GCF_001263275.1 Habropoda laboriosa
TCTGGATGAATGAAGTTTTTTCGAGGGTTTCGGTGTTGCTTCCTTTGTGGGTTTTCTGTATTTCGAAGTACAGAGTGAATTTGGATCGAAAGAAAGTAAAGATACAATTTCAACTTCCTTAAATTGAAATTTTTAGTTTCGTTGTAGCGCTTTTGTCGTTTTTAGGTTAGAAAAGCATTGCTGGGTAAATGAAGTTTTTTCGAGGATTTAGT
>NW_017114188.1:0-212 GCF_001263275.1 Habropoda laboriosa
AATAAAACTACAGTTCCATTTGAGAAAGAAAATACTTGGAAGTTTTTCGACTGTAAAAAGAAGAGCGGAGAAATTGTCTTTCTCTTGGGTTCCCTGAATTTGCAATAACGTAACCTAGAATAAATTAAAGCGACCTGATTTAGTTTAACCTGTTGAAATTTACCGTGTAAAGTATTCGAAACAGAATTCTTCGGTGTAATTGTCTCACTGTC
>NW_017114189.1:0-212 GCF_001263275.1 Habropoda laboriosa
GATTCTCATCCGGCGATTTCACACGCTGGATAAACAGGCTTAATCGTCTGGTTCCCTTGACGTGGTAATAAAATCAACGAGCCCGGTGTTTCCTCGAGGAAAAGTCGTTTTCACCGACGAACAAGGTTAGGGGGAAAGACACGGGACAGTTTTCTCGTTGCAAAACCGTGAAACCTGGTGAAACGTAGGAAGGTAGCAAGGACACACGCACT
>NW_017114190.1:0-212 GCF_001263275.1 Habropoda laboriosa
AGAGATTTTTCCAAAGGATAATAAAAGTGACTGGTGCTCTTTCAAGCAAGTTAAAAGCTGCTGTGAGCTGATCTATCTATTTGTTGTTTATTTACCAGTGCGAGCACGTCGCGTCAATCGGTTGATTCATCGGGACACTTTTGACCGTCAGAAGTGTCAGTGCACGCAAGAAGTGATACTATTTCGAATCGCGTGGGGACACCAACGGTAAG
>NW_017114191.1:0-212 GCF_001263275.1 Habropoda laboriosa
TTGAGAACAATATTATATCTAAAATTAACTGTGTAATATACATAAGCACTTAAGATACAAACAAAAACTAAATAGTCGGTTGGCGTAGTGCGCAAACCCTCGGCTGCCAAACCGAAGGTCCCGGGTTCGATTCCCGGTTGGGTCCCTCGAAATTTTTTCGTCGATTCCTACAATTCTTTCGTATCCTTCTGTAGTCCTTGTTAGAGTGAATG
>NW_017114192.1:0-212 GCF_001263275.1 Habropoda laboriosa
ATTACTACCAAAAACTAAGTATATACCACTTAAATAATATCCCTACACTATTATCACTTTGTTCTGTTTCCGTATACTTTTGATTCCCTGTGCCAATCTTTATACACTGCTCGCCAAAAAAATTGCAAACCTGATAAACGAAATCGCAGAAATCTGAAATTTACACATATTGTTTGGGTTATTGAAAGGGTGTTAATGCCCGTGGTTGTGGC
>NW_017114193.1:0-212 GCF_001263275.1 Habropoda laboriosa
AGGGTTCTGGGAAGATGGACTTTGGGTTGTGACTACGCAGGAGAGTTGGAAGGTGAAGAGTCCGGTATGAGCAATGGTGAACGTGGGTGATTCGTTGTAAATCCAGATAAAACTAAGGACTAAGAAGTGTGGGAGTGGAAGTGAGAGAAAGGGTGAAGGAGAGAAAGAGAGGGCCGCATTGGCTGTGCATGTGTGTGTGTGTGTGTCGTAGG
>NW_017114194.1:0-212 GCF_001263275.1 Habropoda laboriosa
TTAAAAATAAAGATAAGTATGATGGAAAATCAAGTGTTTCGCGATAATGCAATCAAGACTTTCCGAAATGGGAAAATAAATGAATAAATTGTACGTATTAGATGGGCGTATGTGTACGCTCTTCGCAAACGAGTGATCACTCTCAATAAAAAACTTGGGTAAACGAAAAGATTAACCCTTGAAAATATTTTAACCGATCGTAATTTGAATTA
>NW_017114195.1:0-212 GCF_001263275.1 Habropoda laboriosa
TTGATATAAAGTACAAAGATAAATCTTACTGTGAAAGATAATATATGATCCGCTATTGCAGACTCAGATTGCATTTATTATCGGGGATTAAAAAGATCTTAATTCTCGTTCATATGATACCCACATGACAATGAACAAGTAGCAACCTTAAAATTAATAACCATTTTCATTTGACGATTAACTGAAGGAAAAATTATGAGTCTATATCCGTG
>NW_017114196.1:0-212 GCF_001263275.1 Habropoda laboriosa
TGCAACGATCTCTACAAAGATCGGAAAAACGTTTACCATAAATGTGTTGCAAGCAATGTGAATCATTTTGGAAGGCGACCGGATGCTTCTTCGAAAACTGTCTCCTCAGTCACTCGATCCGAGAAGATCGAAGAGTAACTTCCTTCAGGCCACGTCACTCTTGCTAGCATCATACTGTACCCAACATCAACGCGGGGTAAAAGTGCGTTTTC
>NW_017114197.1:0-212 GCF_001263275.1 Habropoda laboriosa
TTAGATAAGAGAAGCTAATAATCCTCAGTCATCGAAAACAAACAGAAAGTCGGAATTGAAATTAATTTCTGTTGCTAATACAGCTGTTCTTGTCGCATATTAAGTGAAATCTGTGCAAAGTGTCTGACTTGTTACAAGTCAAGGGATTCAATTAGATTATTCGATATATAAAGAGACAAAATCATTTCCCGACAGAGACGATTGCAACGAAA
>NW_017114198.1:0-212 GCF_001263275.1 Habropoda laboriosa
CACGTTTTGCAGTGCTACAAACGCCTGTTTTCCCTTTATTTTCCATGTTTCGCCTCGTAAAACATGTTCTAACGCATACAAAGTGTAATAATGCTGTTTTCTCGCGACAAACCACGTATTGTTGTTCTGCAATCGACTGTTTTCTTTTCATTTTGCATGTTTCGCCACGTAAAACGTGTTCTAACGAATATAAACTGTACTAATGCTGTTTT
>NW_017114199.1:0-212 GCF_001263275.1 Habropoda laboriosa
CTGCTGGATCGATACAAATTCTTTTTCTTTTAAATACCTAGATTTAGATGGTAGTTAGTTTGTAGGTCATTTCTTTTCGAAGTTACGAAGCTCACCTTTGGTTTTTTAAGTAGAACCTTGTAACTTTTTTTCACTGAAGGCAAGCACAGAAATAGACTTTTTTCGTTATTAGAACAGGAAAAATGGTGAATGTAAGGAAAATTCGAAACACT
>NW_017114200.1:0-212 GCF_001263275.1 Habropoda laboriosa
GAATGTGGGAAGTCTCGAGGAATGAATCGTCATGATGAACACATTATAGCAGATTTTGTGATTCCAGTGGTATAGTTTTGTGTTGACAAAATGGTAATTTTGTCTTCCCGCGATTAAGAATGTAAAATGTCTCGAGGAATGAGGAACATATTATAGTAGTTATTGCCATCCCGATGGTATAGTTTTATGATGATAAAATGATAATTTTATCA
>NW_017114201.1:0-212 GCF_001263275.1 Habropoda laboriosa
AATTTCGGCTGCCTCCTTCTTCTGATATAGACCTCCAATTTTACATGCACACCTAAATTGCCCTTAGGGCACACTTGTTCCCATGGGCCTTAGCTTCAATTGGGCTTTGGTTTGGGCCCATTTGGACTTGTCATGAGGAAGTTAGGCCCATTTAAGTGGCAGAAGGTGTCTGGAACCGTCAGCTAACTTGCACAGCAAATAAGACCATCTTC
>NW_017114202.1:0-212 GCF_001263275.1 Habropoda laboriosa
ATATTAAAACGAGTACTATATTTTCATGAGTGTGATTTAATTTATATTCGCTAAATGTTACGAATACTGTATTTTCGGCTTATTTACATATTTTTAATTATTACGCGCATTCTGTGCACTTTCGTGCCTTCAAATTTTCCAGAAATGCGTCAAAATTAAAAGAAAAACTGAAGGACACAACTTTCCCCACCAATTCCTCAAAAATTCTCATC
>NW_017114203.1:0-212 GCF_001263275.1 Habropoda laboriosa
GTGTGTGTTTGAGATAGAGAAAGATAGGGAGAGGGAGAGACAAAGATTCAACGGGTATATGTGTTTCAGAGAAAGCGAGGGAGAGACAAAGATTCGACGTGTGTGTGTTTCAGAGAAAGAGAGAACGAGCGACAAAGATTCAACGTGCTCGTGTTTGAGAGCAGGGGAGACAAAGATTCAACGTGCGCGTGTTTGAGAGAGGGAGAGACAAA
>NW_017114204.1:0-212 GCF_001263275.1 Habropoda laboriosa
TTTCTTGCGGTCTTCGAAGTTCGAAGATTGTTTTGATTTCGCGACGTGTACAACGTTTAACGTTAGAATATGGTCGAAGGATCGCGAGCGTGATAATTTCACGCGAAATTCTTGCACGGACACTCTGCGAAATGGGGAAAAATTGAACGGTATATGAAAATTAGATGATTGGAATCACGCGACGCTTTTCTTTTTTTTTTTTTTTTTTGGCG
>NW_017114205.1:0-212 GCF_001263275.1 Habropoda laboriosa
GTGTCCACTGTGAATTCTCTTAAACGTATTTTATTTTCTTCGGCGCGGAAGGACGTGTTAACGTTTAGAAAATCGCAGTCGAAGTCAAAGTGAAAAACCCGTCTAGTGTGACGGCCGTTTTTTTAGGCCTTTTTTGCCAATTTATTACAGAAGTACGGTAACAGTTATTAACATGAGCTTTATTCCTATGTATTTACCTATCCTTGAAGAAT
>NW_017114206.1:0-212 GCF_001263275.1 Habropoda laboriosa
TTCTCGGCGCTTCATCGAACTGGCAAACGTTTGCGACTTCTGTGCAGCGAATCGCTGTGATCAGACGTAACAGCTTCTCTGGGAAACCAGCACACTTTGGCGCGATATCGTGCATTTCGCAAAATTGACAACTTGCAAGGAGGACATTCTAACTGACAGAGAAATTAAATTAAGGTATTGAATCGTAGTGAATTATCGTGACATATGCAAAT
>NW_017114207.1:0-212 GCF_001263275.1 Habropoda laboriosa
AGATTATAATAGTTACATTAACATTTGAAAAATTAAGTTGTTTGACTGGGTTTAGATCGTAAAATACACTTATTTCAAAAATTATATCGTTTCAGCATGCCTAGGTCATAAGTTGCACCGAAAATAGGGGTAGGTCAGTTTCAATGAATTTTGAAATACAGCAGAAATGTTTCAGATGATACAGTTAGACGTAACACCCGGTATATCTCTTC
>NW_017114208.1:0-211 GCF_001263275.1 Habropoda laboriosa
AGCAGAATCGTACTCCATTTCGAGTACGAGTATCGTACCGGTACATTACGTGAAAGTCGCCAAAAAATACTATCTGCAAGCTCGACGTTGTAGGTGTATAGTCGCTTCCTTTAACAGTAATACAGGAACCATTTGAACTATTGAACATACAAACCACACCTTTGTATTCGGTACCAAAAAAAGGTAAGATTTCGTTGGGGACATTTATTTG
>NW_017114209.1:0-212 GCF_001263275.1 Habropoda laboriosa
GCAATACTCCCGAGCAGAATCGAAGAGAGACGTGTTAACACTCGAAGCGTTGATAACAGTTCGGTATTACAAACAGCCATACAACGATTGTATTTTTAATTCCTGTTACAAACTTCTGGTCGTTACGACACGGTGAATTTTCAACTTTACCTGGCTGCTACAAATCTGATCGATCGGATATCAGCCACCGTGAAAATAATAATAATCGGGTA
>NW_017114210.1:0-212 GCF_001263275.1 Habropoda laboriosa
AACGCGTTTGCAACAATGTGCAAGTTTCGGGAGCGATTTTCGGCAACAAAGTTGCAAACCCAGTTATGCGCTTGCAACAATGTGCATGTTTCGGGAGCGATTTTCGGCAACAAAGTTGCAAACTCGGTTACGCGTTTGCAACAATGTGCAAGTTTCGGGAGCGACATTTGGCAACAAAGTGGCATACCCGATTATTCTTTTGCAACTTTGTT
>NW_017114211.1:0-212 GCF_001263275.1 Habropoda laboriosa
TTATACAAGACTTGTTAAAAAGTTGCGATAAAAATACGAAGGGAATGGTAACGAACTTACGGTTACTATGATACAAGACAAGAATAATACTGGCAGAAATTACATTCAACACCTTCACACCTAAACACAGACTGCACAAATGGGCTAGGTGTAAATATCGCTGACCTATTCCTATTTTGTATCATAACCTCACATTCGTGACCGTTCCCTTC
>NW_017114212.1:0-212 GCF_001263275.1 Habropoda laboriosa
GTCTGTCACGTGCGTTACGTACTAAAATGTGCCGTAGCGAAAGGGTTAAAGTATCCGTGTCCATGTTCCGGATCACAGATCAGCCAATCAAGGTTCACTTATTCAGCTGATCAATTAAAAATCGAAACGCTATGACACAGCTTACACCCAAAAGCCTGAAACAGTATAAACTGTAAGAATAAAAAGCTTCCTCCTTAATTTTCCGCGATTTA
>NW_017114213.1:0-212 GCF_001263275.1 Habropoda laboriosa
CGTACAACATTTGCTTGGTTTAGTGCGGTACAGTAATTGTTTGTCTAAAGAATTTTGTATTTTTATGCATACTTCTTATGATAATCGTAAAATATTTCACATAACAAGATCAAATATAAAGCGTTGTTTAAAGATTATCGACTTAACCCCATAACCTATGATTTTTTTCTGACTATGCATCTAAGCGTCAGTCATTTAGTGTTTTAGTGTGT
>NW_017114214.1:0-212 GCF_001263275.1 Habropoda laboriosa
AAATGGCGTACGGTTCTGCTTTGCATTCTGGACGCCGGCGTCGAATTTTCGAACTACGATGTGCGGGAGAATACAGATGATTAAATATTTCGTCGTTAGAAATAATTGCTAAAACTAATTGTGACCAAAGAAATCTTACGACTTTTTGATACCGAATACAATGTTCGGGTTTGTTATTTCAATATCTCACACGGTTGCCGTGTTACTGTTAA
>NW_017114215.1:0-212 GCF_001263275.1 Habropoda laboriosa
CCTGCTGGAGCTACGATGGAGAGAATTTCGGGGCCGGAGGGACGAATAGGGAGCGAAGGGGAGCGAGGATGGTGAAGGAAGTTGTGGATGAAGGCGGGAAGGGTCGCGACACTGGAGAGAAAAGCTAAACAAGAGGATGCTCACAGGCTTGGAAAGAATGACCGAATGGTTGGAAGAAGTTGCTGATGATAAGGGGCCAATCAGAGAACCAC
>NW_017114216.1:0-212 GCF_001263275.1 Habropoda laboriosa
TGTAATATGCGTGATTCGATAGCTTTTGTTTTCTTCTTGAATGGTATCCTGAATTTTTTGCTTCTGTGCAACTAATAAAAAGTTTTTTATTCAAAAACTATGGAGTGTCAGATTTACAAAAATCAGCATCCCCGACATATTGTACTTTATGAGTTCAATCGTGGTTGTAAAGTGAAGTTGCCAACACAAAAATAGGCAATTTTGCACGTAAA
>NW_017114217.1:0-212 GCF_001263275.1 Habropoda laboriosa
AAGGAAAAAGGGAAGAAACAGATCGAGAGGAAAAGAGAAGGAAAGAAAGAAATGGAGAAGAAAGGAGAAGTGAAGAAACAGATCAAGAAAAGAAAGAAAGAAACAATTTCTCCAAGGTACGAGTGTTCCTTCAAACACCTTCACCGATCTATACACCATCGACGGTTTCTTTTCACCTTCGTTCCAGCTGTGTCCTTCTTTTCTCTCCGTAG
>NW_017114218.1:0-212 GCF_001263275.1 Habropoda laboriosa
ATTATGTAATTATCTCTGCATGTCAGGTTGTAGCGGTATAACTCCTGCATTTCATCACATTGTGAAACTCCTTTACTATATACAGAGTGTCTCAGTATTTTCATATCGTCAGCATGTTATATGTACTTTTTTGAATGAAAAACGGCAACTTTTTGAAAATTTCAGAAATTTAATTCTTTTTTAATTTTTAAACAAATAAAATCATCAGAGTT
>NW_017114219.1:0-212 GCF_001263275.1 Habropoda laboriosa
TTATTTCGGAAAACTTTGTGACTTTCAAAATATTAACAGCAAAACTAAAGACAAGCTGACGTGCGTTAGTAGACTGTCACTTTTAGGAAGAAACACAAAATGTAGACTTTAATCGTTTAGTTATTTTATGGCCGTCTATAAACCTTGTCAACTGTTTCAAAAATTCCTTCGATCCAGCTCAGAAAGGACGGTGAGCACTAAAAAGGTTTCAA
>NW_017114220.1:0-212 GCF_001263275.1 Habropoda laboriosa
TGATACTCGTACTCTAAATGGAGTACATTTCTGCTATGCATTCTGGACTTCGACGCCGAATTTCCGAACTACGATGGTGGGGGATAATACAAATAGTTAAGTATATCGACGTTAAAAAGAATTCCTAAAACTAAACGAGACCAACGAAATCTTACCTTTTTTTGTTTCCGAATAAATAGTTTGTGTTAGATATTTCAATAGCTTATCGGTCG
>NW_017114221.1:0-212 GCF_001263275.1 Habropoda laboriosa
TTCCTTTTCTAAAATCACCAATCAGTTTACTCCGGTGCATCGCAACCTCCCTCCGTTTCGCCCATAGCGCGTTATCTTAGTACAACGACCGGAGAAACTGTCCGGTGGACGGACGCGTGGAAATCCTGTGGAATCTCCGCTTTTCTAGTCTTCGTTAAAGTCAAGTGGCCCATCGACGTTGACAAAAGTCGTGGGCCACTTTTCTATTTTTC
>NW_017114222.1:0-212 GCF_001263275.1 Habropoda laboriosa
CAAAAAATTCAAGAGACTGACAAAAGCTGTTAGACATCGTACAAAGACAAGTTGACAACTTTATATCGGCCATATAGTGCACGGCGAGTTTCAGCGAAAAAAAGTGTGCTACGTCTGAAATCTCTAGATAGTGACTAGATAGTGACTAGATTAACACGTTCGCCTACCACGGTTCTGTCGAAGCATCTCCCACTATCCTTCGAATTATTTTG
>NW_017114223.1:0-212 GCF_001263275.1 Habropoda laboriosa
TACATAACATTTTATTTGAAAATACGCTGTGTGCCAATACTTTTGTTCGGCACTGTATATACAAGGTGACAAGGAAATAGGTGGTCTCACTTTGGTACCGTATTCTACTGTTCCTAAGGGTGAAAAAAGATCATGCAAGCACAAGTCCAGAAACTCTTCCTCCTGAATACCAGTGTATGGGATTCAGAATCCGATAATTTTCCAATTAAAAA
>NW_017114224.1:0-212 GCF_001263275.1 Habropoda laboriosa
ATAAATCTAGTTTAATGAAATGCTAAGCATAAATTTGGTAAACAATTCCGTAAACAATTTGTTCATTTGTTTCGTTCGTGTATGTATGTATATATGCAGGCTAAGTCTTCGCGAAGTAAATTCATCCGCAAATCTAACGAGAAATTACACCGGTTCTTAGAAATCCGCAGATGGCGCAAAGTTTTGCAGTGTTCTCTCTAGAAATTAGTTAA
>NW_017114225.1:0-212 GCF_001263275.1 Habropoda laboriosa
GCTGGGATTATTGTAAATCGAACTTCGTAGATCTGAGAAAGACGCGTGTTACTTCTAATTTACGCGAGTGCAGAGAATTGAACGATAAGAGACTCGGTTGTCGTACGAGCCTAATCTGAGATCCTGCCTCCTCGAAAGTTCAGCGAACTTAAACGGTCGCCCGTGTAAAGGACATCGACGGTCGTGATACCAAAGCGAGGAAATCGTAAACA
>NW_017114226.1:0-212 GCF_001263275.1 Habropoda laboriosa
GTCGTCGATCGTTTTTACAGCCAGGAAAAAATACGCTCTTTAAATGGAATCGTTCGGGGAGGGAAGGGAGAGAAAAGCAGGCGTTGAAAGAGGATTATCCAGGAACGAATAAATCGAGAAACCTGTGCGCGCCGCAAGAGAGACTATCACTTTTTTTTCAGCCGCTTAAATGCAAATATTAACGGGTAACGAAGTAATCAGGGAAGCCCTAA
>NW_017114227.1:0-212 GCF_001263275.1 Habropoda laboriosa
GAAAACAAAAACGATACCTGTAATAATTCGGTAATCCGTGAATCGACGACAGCGTATTGGAAAGGCTCGTTGATGCAGCCTTTTTAATTATAAATTCCATTCTCGTTCGATTGGTACTGGCGCGGCGGCAAGGATCTCCCCGCTGTTTTTCGTTCTGTACAATTTGCAAACGATACCTCCCGATCGTTAGCTCGATCGGCAATTACGCGTGT
>NW_017114228.1:0-212 GCF_001263275.1 Habropoda laboriosa
TGATACAACGGGAAGAGATAAATACACGTGAAATAGAGATCTTTACTTACTTAAATTAAAACATTTAATACAGGGGTAGTAAAAATTACACAGATTGTAGTACAGTTACGTTTAATACAGGTGAAATAGGAATACACTACTATGATTATGCGACGTACCGATATTTTCGGCCTACATACTGCACAGCTGATATGAGTTTCGGAACAAATTTG
>NW_017114229.1:0-212 GCF_001263275.1 Habropoda laboriosa
CATATAACGTCGCACAAGGTTATAGTATTTCTTCGCGACCTTCGCATATCATACTGGGACGATGCACGTCCACTAAATGGCGTACGGTAATGATAGGCATTCTGGACGCCGACGTCGAATATTGGACGTACGATGATGGGGGCAAATAGAGTTAACTAAATATTTCGACGTTATTCTTAATTCCTAAAAGTAAATGTGGCCAACGAAATCTT
>NW_017114230.1:0-212 GCF_001263275.1 Habropoda laboriosa
TCCTAATGGAGTACATTTCTGCTATGCATTCGGGACTCCGGCGTCTAGTTTTAGAACTACGATTTGGGGGAAAATACATATAATTAAATATTTCCGCGATAAAATATTCCCTACGAATAAATGTTCCCAACGTAATCTTACCTTTTTTTGTACCGGATACGAAGGTGTGGTTTGTTTTTTCAAAAGCTCAAACGTTTCCCGTGTTACTGTTA
>NW_017114231.1:0-212 GCF_001263275.1 Habropoda laboriosa
GTTGTGCAGTCGACGTCACTTCTACCTGCCTTCGTCGCGTCGCCCATTAGCTCGAGGAATTCGCCGTTGGATGGCGAGGACTGCGGTGTTATGTGCGAGATTCTCGTTATGGTCGGGGTGCAACTGTGTGGTAATAGCGTTAAACAGGAAGAAGTAGAATTTTAGATACTTTCGATGGAACTTTGGAAATAGAAATTTTAGTTTTTACTGGA
>NW_017114232.1:0-212 GCF_001263275.1 Habropoda laboriosa
CCACGAATTAATTTGTACACCTAATATTTTTGTCACATCTTCACCAGAATCTCTGCCACGAGTCTGACACGTTGTTGTAAGTTAAGGGGTTAAAAAAATTAATAATGTAAATAATGAAATTTCTTAGAATACAATACGATCACCCGTGTCCACCAGAAAGATTAACGCCCCATGGGTAGGAATGTTGTCTTACATAACTATATTTATTATTA
>NW_017114233.1:0-212 GCF_001263275.1 Habropoda laboriosa
GGTGTATATTCGCTTCGTTTAACGGTAAGAGCGGAACCGTTGAGCTTTGAATATCAAAGCACATCTTTTTATTCGGTACCAAAAAACGTAAAGTTTCGTTGGTCACATTTAGCTCTATACACTTTTTTTATCGTCGAAATATATAGTTGTCTGTATTTGCCCCCACCATCGTACAGAGAGAATTCGATGCCGATGTCCAGAATGCATAGCAG
>NW_017114234.1:0-212 GCF_001263275.1 Habropoda laboriosa
ATTGATCAAGATTAACCGATGTCGACCGAAGACTAACTGAAGTAGAAACAAAACCTTCTTGGAGTTAAATGTCACTTATAGGATACTCGAAAATTGATTAAAACTCGACTAACGACTGCCTAGTTTCTTTTCTCTATCTATGTGCTAACCTTAATTAAAAGTTACGTATGTGATGTCGTTAGTTTCACATTGAAGTTTTGTAAAAATTGTCA
>NW_017114235.1:0-212 GCF_001263275.1 Habropoda laboriosa
TCGATCATCGTTGCAGCTGAGAATGTGCTCCGTTCGTCGTTACAAGTGTTAAGTTAGTGAAAGTTTGTTTTGGCAAAAATTAAAAAACACAAAACAAGAATTAACATTAGATCCTTCGAGAGAGAACCACTGTGCTATATCCCAGGGCTAAGACAGCAACTCAGCTTCTGTCAAGGTCCAACGCCATTTTTGCCATAACATTTCGTTATTTT
>NW_017114236.1:0-212 GCF_001263275.1 Habropoda laboriosa
TGGCGTTACGTGCGGCTCACACCTCCCCTTCTCCATCTCTCTCTCTCTCTCTTCTCTCTCTCTTCTCTCTTTCTCTCTCCTCTCTCCTCCCTCTCCTCTCTTCTCTCTCTCTTCTCTCTCTCTTTCTCTCTCCTCTCTCCTCTCTCTTCTCTCTCTCTCTCTCTTCTCTCTTTCTCTCTCCTCTCTCCTCCCTCTCCTCTCTTCTCTCTCTC
>NW_017114237.1:0-212 GCF_001263275.1 Habropoda laboriosa
CGACCACTGACAGACGTCGGACAGTGGCCCGGCCTGTCGACCGTGATTCGAACACTTTGACAGGCTCCGGAAACGCGGTCCAACTTGAGTGGAGAACCGACACTGTTTCAGGACCACCCCCTTCGGTCGCTTGTTTAGCCTTTGCTATCGTAATTTCTGGTATTACAGCAATGTACCTGCGATAAACTTTCAGTCGTCGATTTAATTGTACG
>NW_017114238.1:0-212 GCF_001263275.1 Habropoda laboriosa
GTTACAACTCTATCTTACTCCAATATTCAACGGTTATCGTGGCACAGTCGTTACTTAAGGCAGACATGGGCAACCTTTCCTGGTTCTGGGGCCAAATTACCATTCTCTCTCTGAGTCAAGGGCCAAACTAAATGGGTTTTCGCGTGTGTTTTTATGTATCAATGTATTAACGCATTGTTGACCGGCAATTTTACGCAGAAGCTATCTCATGT
>NW_017114239.1:0-212 GCF_001263275.1 Habropoda laboriosa
CTTGCGTTAGAGATTCGGGAAAGATATCAATTCGCGATTTATTCTTTTGCTTTATATACATCGCGTTTAATTCATATCTCTTTTCTTTTTTTTACCTTTGTTCTATTTAAAGTTAACTTCATTCTAAAAATCGAGAATAATGTAATATCGTGGTTTCCCCTCTTAAATAAATCGCGTTTCGAAATACTTTTCGCGTCGTCCATTCCACAGTG
>NW_017114240.1:0-212 GCF_001263275.1 Habropoda laboriosa
TTTTTCAATAGCTCAAACGGTGCCGATGTTACTGTTAAACGATGCGAATAGACACATATAACGGCGCACACGGTTATAGTAGTTCCTCGCGACCTTCGCATGTCATACTTGTACGATTCACGTCCTCTTAATGGCGCACGGTTCTGCTATGCATTCTGGACATCGCCGCGGAATTTTCGAACGACGATTGTGGGGGCAAATACAGATAATTA
>NW_017114241.1:0-212 GCF_001263275.1 Habropoda laboriosa
TGGGGGCAAATACAGATAACTAAATATTTCGACATTAAAAATATTCCCTACAAATAAATAGTCTCAGCGAAATCTGCCCTTTTTTTGGTACCGAATACAAAAGTGTGTTTTGTTTTTTCAATTGCTCAAACGGTTCCCGTGTTACTGTCAAACGAAGCGAATATACACCTATCACGTCGCGCTTGGAGATAGTATTTCTTCGCGAATATCAC
>NW_017114242.1:0-212 GCF_001263275.1 Habropoda laboriosa
TTTAGAGCAATAACTTCAACCCTTTAGGATATTTCAACCCTTCTATCTTCACTATTACAACTACGATATTTTACGATATTTTTTTACGATATTTTGATCAATAGCTCCATTTAACGATTCCAACTCCGACTATTTCCAGACAATTGTAATTCAAATCGACGGAACACACGATAAGTGAGAAATTCAATTTCGTTCAAGTTTTTATTTAGACC
>NW_017114243.1:0-212 GCF_001263275.1 Habropoda laboriosa
ACGAGCGGAACGGTAAAAAGGCTTTGGTGGCTGAGAGTGGACATACGAGTGCAAAGGGTTAAAACATTAAAGCTTTAGGATTATCACCTAGCCTTCGCAGGCACAAAGTATTGATTCCAGGTACTTTAGAAAAGCGTTTTACATCAGCTACATTTTCTTTTTCTTCCCAAATCCATTCATCTAATTTTTCACGAGAAGATTCACTATCACTG
>NW_017114244.1:0-212 GCF_001263275.1 Habropoda laboriosa
AAATTTGAGCTATCTCCGATAAAATTATTCTTTTCGTGATTCTATTTTGTAGGGGTGAGGTTAGTCGAAAATATAATTCATCCCTTGCCGATGACCAATATAAACCAAGTATTTTTGATTCACTATCTGTGCTCAATTGTTTGTCTAGGACTTCCGGTGAGGGTTTCTCGGCGTTTGGACAATTTGTGGTCCATTTTCTCAATTGCAAACCT
>NW_017114245.1:0-212 GCF_001263275.1 Habropoda laboriosa
ATGTTCCTTGGCAATTTACCAATACAGAAACGTCGAATTCTTGAAAAAACTTAGGACGACATCCTTAAATAATTTTAATTCATCGAAATAACCTCTCGTCACCTAACCTAAAAAAATCCTCCTAACCCAACGTTAACCCGTCTTTCCCCACGTCGATCCGGGAATTTCGGCCACAATTAAGAGCTGAGACGTAGAATTCGCGTGATTTGCAT
>NW_017114246.1:0-212 GCF_001263275.1 Habropoda laboriosa
AACTTTTAACGAGAAAATATCGGCCCCCGCTTCGATCTCAATTAGAGACAGAACGAATCCCTCCTCGATCGCCCCCTGGCGGCGTGGCGTTCAGATTCTCTCTTCTCTCTGTTTCTTTCGCGAAAGAAGAAAGCTTCCGATTTTTGGAGATCTCTCGTACGGATTCGTGAAGTGATAATCGATCGCGTTATTTTGTGTCGTGTTTGTGTAAT
>NW_017114247.1:0-212 GCF_001263275.1 Habropoda laboriosa
ATTAGGTATGAAATTTAGACTGCCTTCCGAAAACAGCAACGAAGATAATTCTACGATTATTTACTGTTACTTTTCTTCAAACACCAAAAAGAAAATTAGTAAAGATATATTGTAGTTCGCAACAGAGAAAAATTTCTTCAAATCGTTAATTAATAAATTTTGGATTCTTTCGCATCTCGCTGAAAATATTTTTGCACAACCAAATTGTTCTG
>NW_017114248.1:0-212 GCF_001263275.1 Habropoda laboriosa
TCGATCTCTATCTGTTCATAAATCCTGTATGAGTGGAATAAGTAGTGAAAGTTGAAGCTCCAATTTTTATCAACCTTAGCTTGAATTGTTTCGAGAATTGAACGACTGGCCAAATAAGAATGAAATTAATTATCAATATTGGTTTGAGTAAGGTTGAGTTAATTCAAGTCCACTCAACTATTTTTATCCTAAGCTAATTAACTATTAACTTC
>NW_017114249.1:0-212 GCF_001263275.1 Habropoda laboriosa
GATTAGAAGGTTGTGATAATTGGGAGAGATAAGTGATTACAGACATTTCGCTTCGCCTTGAACACGTTCTTCTTTTTCAATTATGAAAGAATTGCGATTGGAATTTGGAAAACTGGGATCGCTGGGGACTATGCAATGCTTGTAATAACGTCTGGTTTGAATTGGAAGCAATTCTGTCGATTGGTTTTTCAGATATGTTCACTTTACGAGAG
>NW_017114250.1:0-212 GCF_001263275.1 Habropoda laboriosa
GTTGTTCCGTACGGAACAGTAGAGGTAAACTGTATCATTTTATCTCAATGTTCGACGTACTTTTTATTTCCGAGATCCATAGATCCTTCTGTCATGTCGCGTGTCGTTTAATGTCGCTTCACAGTCGCCACTCGACTGCAAAGGGTTAATAATTACATCGTGTGTGATTATTTTTAAAGTTGTGACAACAATATCTCGTCTTTTTCGAACTT
>NW_017114251.1:0-212 GCF_001263275.1 Habropoda laboriosa
TAAAAATAATTGCTTCAGCTAAATGTATACAACGAAATCTTACAATTTCTTGATCCCGAATACAAAGTTGTGCTTTGTTATTCGAAGTTCGAACGGTTCAGTTGTTACTGTTAAAAGAGGCAAATATGCACATATAACGACGCACATTTTTATAGTAGTTCTTCGCGACCTTCGCATATCATACTGGGACGATTCTCGTCTTCTAAATGGCG
>NW_017114252.1:0-212 GCF_001263275.1 Habropoda laboriosa
ATAAGGCACCCAACTGCCCCGGGCACCGCATAACAACCACACAAGAGAAGAGAGAAAAAAAAAGTCCTTCTAGTCCCTCCCACATCTAAGACACAGGTCTCCTAGGTAGCCTTACTGACGAGTCCACTAGGAGGCCCAGGACGAAGCACCCTAACCTTTCCTTTTCCGCCTATCCACAATCAATTGCCTATCCACCTTCGCTAGGTGTAGTC
>NW_017114253.1:0-212 GCF_001263275.1 Habropoda laboriosa
ACGACGAGCGGAAGGAACGTGGGTGTCTTTGGTTGAGACACACTCGAAGTCGGATCACGCGAATTTTTATTATTGACCGAAACGGTCGTATCTACTAATCCATCGCGTGACGATGAACATCAAAGGTGGAACAACCGGCTTACTCTGCCTCTGTAAGGTCCCACTCGCCATCTTCTTAGCAATGTACAGTACTATGCGGAGATGAGATGTTG
>NW_017114254.1:0-212 GCF_001263275.1 Habropoda laboriosa
GTATTAAATGACACTAAAATTCGTCATCGCATCGACATTAAGATAATCACACAGAAAATTCATGTATTTATATTAAATTATTCTTAATTCTCCGTTAATTACAAAATTCCCTAATCCAAATTTCTTCGTATCCCACTTCGTATTTAACAAAAAAAAAACACCTTTGCCATAATTTCACCAGCGTGCGTTCACCTCCTGCACCTACATAAATT
>NW_017114255.1:0-212 GCF_001263275.1 Habropoda laboriosa
CATGTAAACATGCTTCAAATTTGGTAAAAAATTATTTTACATTTTTGATAGTTACAACCGTTTGTGCAAATCGATGCAAGATAGTGGAAAACCTTGAAATGCGCCGGCTACCCCGTCTGTTTTCGCACAAACAGCCCGTATAGCGTTAAGAATAAACAGACGTTTCGATACCGAAGTATTCAAATACGCAACAATGTTTATTTTTTCCACAA
>NW_017114256.1:0-212 GCF_001263275.1 Habropoda laboriosa
GGATTTGCAATTAATGTTAATAGAAGTTTACTTCAATTTCACAGAATTGTGTAACGAAAATTTGTGCACAGTGGCAGTACAATTATCTCTTCGTTAGCGATTACTCTCTAATATCAAGCGACGCAGGACTTGCGCCCTAAATTAAGCAGCCGCTGAAATCCTTAAAATTGCACGATTTTCTAAAGATCGCTGACACGCAGCACGAAATAACG
>NW_017114257.1:0-212 GCF_001263275.1 Habropoda laboriosa
AAGGGGTTAGAACAATAAAATTTATATGAGAAAGTTTCTAAAGGTCCGCACTTCATTCATCAATTCTAAAAGTTCACAAATTCTGCGTAAATAATGAGTTATTAAATACTATTAGATGAGTACTACACTCGTCGCATTCAAGTCTAACAGATTTTCGTCATTTTCACGAAAACGCAAGATTAATTTTGCACTTTAAAGCATGTAGAATGTAG
>NW_017114258.1:0-212 GCF_001263275.1 Habropoda laboriosa
GTCCTATTTCCTCGTCACCCTGTACAATGATTCTTCAGTTTTTGTACAGTCCTGTAAATACATCGAACTGTTTTGTCACCGTGAAAGAACTCGAGCAAGTTCATTATTTACGAAGATCAAATTTATCAACTCAGTTGGATGCTTTCAACGTCCTAAGAATGATTCACACGTTAAACGCACAGCCTGTTTTGCTTGCCTTTCCGTTCACGCCA
>NW_017114259.1:0-212 GCF_001263275.1 Habropoda laboriosa
GTGCCTAATACGAACTCTTAGTATTGGCCAGCAGTAACTTAACAGGAATTGCACGAACCTTAAATTAAAACGAGAAAATTTAGAACTGTTCAACACTGGAGTAATGAAGAATTTCATGAAACTTAAGTTAATGCGAAAAATGTTAAAATTGTTCAGTACTTAATTCATCACTTGAGTGATGAAGAACGGTGTGAACATTGAGTTAACATGAA
>NW_017114260.1:0-212 GCF_001263275.1 Habropoda laboriosa
GGTAATTCGTATTAGCCCACCCTGTATATATTAAGAACTTCACAATAAAGGTATAATTAATTTTTCAAATTTTGGACAAATGCTAATTTATCATTTTTGTCCTTGAAACTTATGGGGATATTCTTAGAATACTGGAGACATTTAAGCTAGTAATTTTTATTGGTCCACCCTGTATACTTTAAGAACTAAACAGTATATAATTAATTTCCCTA
>NW_017114261.1:0-212 GCF_001263275.1 Habropoda laboriosa
AGAAGTTATGTTACAGAAAAATTCTTGTTATCAGCAGAGTTGTTTAGTTGTACAATACGTGGGGCAAAAACTTTTTCCACCTGGAATATTTTCGTTAGATTTTAATAACGTGGAAAAATGTAACACTGGGTCTGGGCGAATAATATGTAAAAAGCGAGCACGACGTGATTCGTAGAGCGATAAAAAGTGAATAGAGGTGTATAGAGAGCAGC
>NW_017114262.1:0-212 GCF_001263275.1 Habropoda laboriosa
TTGTTTGGAATTTACTTGAAAGACTAATTCTTATTAGCGTACAGTTTGGTCACTCTGGTTTGGTTATTAGTTGTGAAAACTAAAGATTATGGTGAATGAAATTGAAATCTATGAAATGACTGGAAAGCTCCGCATTATGAATTTATCAGAATTCATTTATCTAGCAATATAATTATCTTAAATTTTTCACTTTTTGATTCAAAATTTAATTC
>NW_017114263.1:0-212 GCF_001263275.1 Habropoda laboriosa
AACTGTGTTTACTATCAATTTCATGAAATGAAATACAAAATTTCAAAACCTAATTTTTTATTTTTGAACATGAGCTATGACACTGTACGTCAGTTTGAAATGTGTAGTGCCTAATAATGTCGCTAACTGCGCTGCTTTGAGAATTGTGACGCCACGTTCTGCGATTCATGGAGCTCACGTGGCTCTTCGGAATGTGAATTCTAAAACGCGCC
>NW_017114264.1:0-212 GCF_001263275.1 Habropoda laboriosa
AATTGATAACGTATAACTGTATTAAAAATTAGGTC
The DNA here is from genome assembly GCF_001263275.1 of Habropoda laboriosa. Lineage (NCBI taxonomy): Eukaryota > Metazoa > Arthropoda > Insecta > Hymenoptera > Apidae > Habropoda > Habropoda laboriosa. Next base: position 36 of record NW_017114264.1, read on the forward strand.
GTTCTTTTCTGCATTCAAAAACAATAAAGAAAGTTTATATAAATGTTTGTCCTATCTGATCCTGTTTCCGAGCTACAGGCGTTTCTGTTTTCTTGCAGCGGCTCACTTGTCTTTGCAGTTTTCGCACGAATAAAGAAAGGATTGTAACTGGGAAACAAGAACAGATAGGACTGTTGA
>NW_017114265.1:0-212 GCF_001263275.1 Habropoda laboriosa
CGGTCAGACGCGCGTACATCAGAACGAATGCTAGCTTTGTAATTAACTCGTTCATTGCGGCAGCTTTTTTGAAGAGTTTCCTATTTAGCGGTACGAGGCAATTTCCTCGTTTTCTCGCTGTATTTTGTTATTTTACTCTGTGAAGGCTTAATTAGTGCCTATTACGGTGAAAATAGGGGACGAATGGCGGAAATATCAGTTTGCAGTTAGCA
>NW_017114266.1:0-212 GCF_001263275.1 Habropoda laboriosa
GCTGAAGAGTTAGTTGTTCACGACCTCGTAAATTTTCAATTCTCGGTTGTCCTGTGTACGATACTGTTCTTCGTTAAGTAACATGCAAAAGTGGTTCGTCGAAATGATTGAATTTATTCTGGCCTTTTATTCGATCCTGCAACATTTCAATTGAATTGTAGATTTTTATTTAACCCTTTATAACGCCGTGTGACTTAGGAGTGATTATTTCA
>NW_017114267.1:0-212 GCF_001263275.1 Habropoda laboriosa
AACGAATGTAAACTGAAATACTGCTGTTTTCTCGCGACAAACCCCGTTTCGCAGTACTGCAAACTGACCGTTTCCTCTTTATATTGCATGTTCCGCCACGTAAATTGTGTTTTAACGAATATAAGCTGTAATACTGCTGTTTTCTCGCTTCAAACCACGTTTTGCAGTACTGCAGACGTCTGTTTTCTATTTATTTTACAAGTTTCGCCAAG
>NW_017114268.1:0-212 GCF_001263275.1 Habropoda laboriosa
AGGTATTAAGTGTAGACACGAATTCTTCCCGACTTTTGGGCACGATCAAAGTTTTATTTAAAAAGAATGAAAACAGATCACACGTGGAAATTATTTCCATTGTTTTTTATGATCTTTTGCCATTTTTCTGGCAGCTTGCGTATACTATTACGATAGAAACTTGGTGGCTTTGTATCAATTCTGTGAATCCGGTCGGAAAGAATTCATTTCTG
>NW_017114269.1:0-212 GCF_001263275.1 Habropoda laboriosa
TACCTGATTAGGTCACTATTTCAATTCTCTTACGAAACTAAATCATATCGAAATTATTTTTTCTTCAAATATACATGTGTGAGTTTACGGTCACTGTTTTAATTTCTTAAAAACAATGTTTCATAGTATCCCTATACTATAGTGTTCACAGTGTTTTGTGAGCGCGTATATAAGTCCATCGTTCTCGAAGAATTAACCCTTTCACGAAGGGA
>NW_017114270.1:0-212 GCF_001263275.1 Habropoda laboriosa
TGCAGAACGACAATTCCTCGGGATGTCTGATGCCTGATAGTTAGAGAAATAGGGAGAGAGTGAGGAATTTTTCACGAGATTTTAGTCTGGAAATTTTCAGAGACAGCTTTCTATCGGATTTTTGAAAGAAACGTGCTTTCGCAGGCTAGAAAATCGAAGGAAAAAAAGGTGTGAATTGTTAAGTTCTTTTGTACAATATCGGGAATGAACGC
>NW_017114271.1:0-212 GCF_001263275.1 Habropoda laboriosa
ATTTGAATATCAGATATCTTGTAAGAAGTGGAAAATTCCTAAATTACATAAGCAGCATTAACCCTTAACTAAAAATATCTCATTTTATTTAATTAAATTACTGTGTTATACGTGCAATATGTTTACAGTATTATATAAAAAATTAGGAATTTTCTTTTCTTTATGAAAGTAGTACACTACTACTGTCAATTGAAAAACCATTGCAAATTTGA
>NW_017114272.1:0-212 GCF_001263275.1 Habropoda laboriosa
AAATTCCAGGAAATTCTGTAGGAAAAATTTGTGGAACGAGAAGATTCCTACGGTTTTTTTTTTTATCATACGTAAGAGTTCGTTGTGAACATTCGTGTGAGTTATTAAATTGGACGCGAATTTATGGGATGACCTAGTCACGACGTAACGGTCTTATCGAAAAAATAGGAAAGACTGTTGATAATGGGAAAAAATAGGAGTTCGTTGGGAAT
>NW_017114273.1:0-212 GCF_001263275.1 Habropoda laboriosa
ACGGACAAAATCAAAAATTATCGTAGCCCCTTCTAAAAATTCCAACTTTCCCAAAAACCACCATCACTCAAACTCAAAAATCGTCAATTCTTCATTCACAAAAAGCGAAACCCCAGAAAAATATCTCATTAAAAATTCTAAATCCTCCGAGCCTTCAATTCCCCCCAAAAATCCTCAAATCTCCCAATCCCTAACATCTCCCACAATCTCTA
>NW_017114274.1:0-212 GCF_001263275.1 Habropoda laboriosa
GATATCTCTAGCTCGCCATATACACTACCGGCTAGAAGTTTGGAATTACCGTGCACCGCAGGTTAGGTACACAAAAATTTCCAGAAAAAAGTTAGCAACTTTAAGAATTTAACCGTTTGAATGCCACGGGTCTTTGTTGTTTCCCAATCCAATTGATGTCGAAAAATTACAAAAATTTTGTTTTAGACATTTTCCTGGATACGACTATTTGG
>NW_017114275.1:0-212 GCF_001263275.1 Habropoda laboriosa
GGAAAAGGAACGATATTCAGCGTTTGTAACGATGTAGAAAGGTGTTTTGAGGGGATATTCTACCTTGAAGTGTCTGGAAATAGGTGAAGTTTGAGAATTTTTTTAGTAGGTAAGTGCTGAATGAAAAGTTTCAATTTTTTCTGGGGATATGAGCGTAACTTTCAGCGTTTTTCTCCTATTTTTAGAAAGTAGAAATGTTACTAAATAGAGGA
>NW_017114276.1:0-212 GCF_001263275.1 Habropoda laboriosa
ATAATCAATAACTGTTTCTCCTCTTTTCTCTATGTACGTGAATTCCCCCTTCTCGTCTCCTTCTATACTTCCATTGAGTATATGCCACCCTCTCTCCGCTACCATCTTTAATAGTCTCTCTCCCTCACCATTTGTTACTTTGTCTTTCAATTTTCTTTTTTCCTGTTCCTTTTCCAGTTCTCCACTATATAATTTCCCTTCCCTTCCTATTC
>NW_017114277.1:0-212 GCF_001263275.1 Habropoda laboriosa
AGAATTTAGTAGAAGGAAAGGTGAAAGTATTTCTTAACGCGTATCGGGAAAAGAGAACGCTTGAATCGTCGATACGTTGGATAGCAATTTACAAAATAGAGTTTCGAAGTGTATATCATTGATTTTTGTGAAATGTACTTGCAATGTAGCTTTAGAAAAAATATTTGGCACGTATTTTTTTTACGTGAAAGTGGTCTTGAAATTTGACTTTT
>NW_017114278.1:0-212 GCF_001263275.1 Habropoda laboriosa
GGTTTTTAAGTGTCTACTTGGAATTTGCTTAATGGGAATCGACGCATCGTAATCTTATTCTTCGGGTCAAGGACTGACGAACACATGCACGTCCAGGACTTAACGTAATTTTCGGGATTTCCCTCGACCAACACATGGACGCTGATGTTCAGTTACTTGCACTTGACGTGACAGGGCGTGAACGACAGGATCAAAACGCCCCCGAAATTTCC
>NW_017114279.1:0-212 GCF_001263275.1 Habropoda laboriosa
AGTTTAAATTTGTTAAAACACGTTGAACGTGGCGGAATATGCAAAATAAAGAGAAAACAGTCGAATGTAGAACTGCAAAACGAGGGTTGTCGCGGGAAAACTGCAGTATTATAGTTTATATTCGTTACAACACGTTGTACGTGGCGAAACATGGAAAATAAAGGGTAAACTGGCGTTTGTAGCACTGCAAAACGTGCGCTGTCGCGGGAAAT
>NW_017114280.1:0-212 GCF_001263275.1 Habropoda laboriosa
ACTTCAGCTTTTGTTTATCACTGTACGATTAAAAGCATCGTTATTTACCATTTCTACTATAACGAAAGATCGAATTGAATTTCTCATACGTTTGAACGATATTGCCCCGATTAAAATACGTTTTTAATAATCCTTGTTGCAAGTTACTCTGCGCATACGCTGCACGCAATTAAGACAGAACTTCGTAACGAGACCCACTATGGCAAATCCTG
>NW_017114281.1:0-212 GCF_001263275.1 Habropoda laboriosa
GTACATTGAAAAATTATTATAATATCAACTATAATATTACTATACTACTGCACTGCCATAGAGCTATAACATTATGGCACAATATTCTACTACTATAGCGTCAGAATATCACGGTTCTCTAGTTTCTAATTATTATACCATCATAGTAAATACTACCAAGGTGTTCATTTACTATATTGCTAATGCACCGTATTTCTTTAACATCGCATTAC
>NW_017114282.1:0-212 GCF_001263275.1 Habropoda laboriosa
TTTGAAATAAGCGCGAGGTGAGAGCTGATTTTGTAAATCATGTATTTTACGCTGTGTTTCTTCTGCAGAGCAGTGAATATTTGCCGCAATTTCTTCCAATACTTTTTCCTCTCTGTTACGATATTCTACATCTTTTGTATTTCACAATCCTTCATAATTGATCAATGAATCGGTAATTTCATTTCTCGACCAATTTTTGTTCCTGACATTCT
>NW_017114283.1:0-212 GCF_001263275.1 Habropoda laboriosa
TTTTTCTGTTTTCCTAACACTTTCTGTAATACAGATAGCCCTGTAGTATGATAAATGAACTTAAAATAAACTTCTAACCTTTATTTTTAACTTATAATAACTATAAATTTACAATTCATGGTCTATTTAACATTTTGTGCAACTTATAGAAAAAATAATCCAAGAATAAATAATAAAATATGTTTAGGAAGCACAAAAATGATACCTACTGT
>NW_017114284.1:0-212 GCF_001263275.1 Habropoda laboriosa
AATCTTCGTTTTCTTGAAATTTTGTTAATTTTAATTGCAAAATTAACGGCAAAAAAATGTATAGTTTTTCTCTAAGTAGATTCAACAGTTTTCTCTTTCATTTACAATTTCCTGTCTGATTTTATGTGATATGTGTTATAATTCAAAGTTGAAGAGGGTTAATGCGAAAAGACAGATAAACAGAATATTACTAAATAAGAATTACGAAAGAA
>NW_017114285.1:0-212 GCF_001263275.1 Habropoda laboriosa
CCACCTTTTCGTCTACCATACAATGGACACATTATTGACAGCTCTCCACATTAATAACTGTCAGGGTTCCCCAATGCACAGCACCTGTATCAATGAAATAGCAGTTGTCTCTTTTAAATGGTTTTGGCGTTACTGTATGCCCTAAGAAAACAGCATCAACACCACTTACTTTTGTATACTGCTTATTTTCACTATCGAATCGATTTCGATTC
>NW_017114286.1:0-212 GCF_001263275.1 Habropoda laboriosa
CTTTGTCGTGTGAGACAGTCACCTATCTGTCCGTTTTATTGCTACTGGCACATATTAGGCTGCGTTTCATGTCTTTCGCCCCCCGTCCATCGACTTCCAGTCGATATTTACCTTGAAATTTAATTTGTATTAATGTGGTAAGAGTTGCTTCTCAAATATTGGCAAATTCCACGAAAGTATTGTAATCGTCTTAATATTCATGATGCACGTGT
>NW_017114287.1:0-212 GCF_001263275.1 Habropoda laboriosa
TTACACAAAGTGGAGGTTCTCTTCTAAATCTTACCCCTCGCTCTCAATTCTTATTCCACACTGCCGTTTTCACCATGTACTTTTTTTTTATCCTTTCCCGAACATTCATGCTCTCACCACGCGCGCATATCCCCTTCAGTTTTTTCCTGTAAGCTAACTTAAAATTAACGCGCTTCGTGGAGGCCTCGCGAAAAGGACCTGCTCCATACCTG
>NW_017114288.1:0-213 GCF_001263275.1 Habropoda laboriosa
AGTGTGACATCGGGAAATATTGAAGCTGTCCGAAAACTTGTTGAGAAAAGAACAGTCACTGCTGGCTATTACTGCACGCTGCTAGACAAAGTTAAGGCAGCCTATAGATCGAAAAGACGGGGAGTTCCCGTCCGTTCAGTACTGCTTCTTCATGACAACGCTAGGCCTCACACCGCCATTCAAACACAGGAAAAAATTAAAAAGATACAGTGG
>NW_017114289.1:0-213 GCF_001263275.1 Habropoda laboriosa
TTGTTAAATTTAAATCTAGAAAGAAAATCACCGTCTCTGTTCAAGTTAACAATTCCTGACAATGGAACTTTCATTAAATGAATAACGTTTGAATAAAATGAATACAAAGGAGAATTAATATGTCAAGAATTCAATATTAAACATATTTATCTGAAAATAAATATTTTAACGTGACTTCTCAACTTCGTTTCAAAGTTCAACTAAAATTTCTAA
>NW_017114290.1:0-213 GCF_001263275.1 Habropoda laboriosa
CGATGTATCGCTAATACTGGGATCCATATTGCCGTTTCCTTTGGTATTGTAACTTTTGGTCCACTGAATGTATAATCAGACATTGCTTGCCTCATTAAAATTGTTCCTGGTGGATACATCCGTAAGGTTTCTGTTCAAACAAATAATTTTAATTAACTAATACATTAATTTGTCAGCAATCGTAAACTACGAATTATTATTTTGTGCATTATT